>NW_009926662.1:0-27899 GCF_000696875.1 Nestor notabilis
TTTTTTTAAAAAAGAGAGATAATTTGGCAATGGAGGCAGTAGTGTATCTTGGAGTTTTAACTCAGAAGTATTCCACATTTGTGGTTTTGGCAAATTCTAATTAAAATCATTGTATAAATTAATTAAAAATAAAAGCTGTGGTCAATAAATATAAGAACTACTATTATAAGAAAATATCCCCTTTTTTTACTGAGACCTTTAGTTGAGTAAACACATTTAGCTCACAAAAATTTTGTTCATCAGGTTGACGGAATAATCCACACATATCACCATTTAAGAGAATCTCAGGGAGGCTGAAGGGGGGGAAAAAAACAACCAACATTCCTCGTATCTACGTATTTGTTCAGTTGTTTGTTATTGCTCTACTATGTTTATCTACTTTGCTCTAGTGAAACCTCACCTGGAGTGGAATCCAGCTCTGGAATCATGAGCACAGGGAACATATGGACCTGTTGGAGAGGGTCCAGAGGAGGGTCACAAAATTATCAGAGGGATGGAGCACCTCTGCTAGGAGGACAGTCTGAGAGAGCTGGGTTTGTTCAGAAGAAGAAAAGGCTCTTGGGAAACCTTTCTTCTTGAGAAGAAAAGGCTCTTGGGAAACCTTATTGCATCCTTTCAATATGTAAATGGGCTTATAAAAAAAATGGGGATAGACTTTTTTAGCAGAAAAGGACAAGGGGTAATGGCTTTAAACTAAAGGGCATGAGATTCAGCCTAGATATAAGGAAAAAAGTTTTTTATAGTGAGGGTGGTGAAACACTGGAACAGGTTGCTCAGAGGTGGCAGGTTCCCAATCCTTGGAAAAGTTCAAGGTCAGGCTGGATGGGGGTCTGAGTAACCTGATCTAGTTGAAGATGTCCATCTTATTGCAGAGGGGTTGGACTAGATGATAGTTGAAGGTCCTTTCCAACCCAAACTATTCTATGATTCTATGACCTTGCTGTTTTGTGGGTCTAGGAAATTTTCCCTTGCTAGCTGTTTTAGTGGTGAGATTGAAGCTCTACTTTTTCATATAACTCTTATCTGGACTGCCTTGGAAACCTTTGAAGCATACAGTGCCTTAGGGTATTTGTATGACAAAGGTGCTTTGGAAAGGCGATGGTGTAGGGTTCTCATTGCAACTCTGCCAGGCCCACATTCAGCTGAAAACCTTGGCACCTCTCAGGACACATGGATGATGTAAATTATAGAAAAAACAGTCTTAGCTTTGTGAAAAGTGGCTGAGCAAAGGCCAGGTCATCTGAAAACACTTGGGTTTTTTTCCATTAGGATGCAAACCAAGAGCTGTAATCACTGATGACTAAACTGCCTGTCTGCATCATCAGGAGCCTGTACCTAGCTGTGATTTGTTTGTGACTCTCATCTGCAGTGGAGCCTAAATTCTCCAGGAACCTCACTTTCCACTATTACAGATTCCTATGTACATAAAGGTCTGCACCCTTAAATGCTTAGGGTATTCTATGGCTTAACAAAGATGTTTGGTTTAGTATTTAGTTCTCAAGTGAGATTCATTAGCCTTTCTGGTTAGGGATGAGATGTTTTTCCACTTAACTCATCAGAGGAGCTAGATACAAAGAGTATGTTCTTTCTCCCCTGATCTGCATAAAGTATAAATAAAGGAGAGAATGAGGACATTATCTTAAGGTCCTTTCCAACCCTAACTATTCTATCATTCTATGATTCTATGACACGCATGTTCATAAAATGTATAAATTGCAGCAAGACTGGGGACAAGGTCTTCTTTATTCTCCTTTACTTTCCTATTTGCTGGTGAATTTTTTAGTGAATTAGTCACCAGATCATTCTCAAAGACATTCTTTCTTTATTGTTTCGCTTTCTAAAGGACGTGATGGGATTTGTATCTTGCAGAAAATCTTTTCTTCCTTGCTGGACATTCCCCAGATTGGGAATGGTGAATGAAGAACTGAGCCCTCTGTGGCTTCCTAAGATTGTATTCTGTGAGCTACTACAAAAATTAACTCTACTGTTAATAGGAGGCTGACTTGGGTGTTGAAGTGCATCAAGTTAAATCTAAAAGAACCAGGATCCAGTAAGTCAGTCACAGTTGTGCTTCTGACTGCTAATGCCCTCTCATATGGCATGGATCTAGGTAGAGCAATCCAGACAGTAATCTCTAGAGAGTCTTCAAAAGCACATTTCCCATATCTTATTTCCTACCCAAATACATCAAGATTGATAATTAACAAATGATATTAATGTGAGAGAGAAGTGAAATTATTTATGTTTGCCTATTAAGTAAATAAAATAATAAACCATTGTGCGTTTGATCTGAAGCAGTAAATCTGCTGGTCTCAGATCATATTTCTGTCACCTGCACGACACCTAAAACCTCTTATCTCTGGATTTTGCTCTACTGCACATGTGATACGTGTGCATGCCATGATGTGATACACCATAACCACCATATATATGGAAGATATATTTAATCTTCCAGATGTTCTTTTGCCAAACAGTGGTATTATTTTCTGGCAATGGTAACAAATAATGTGAGGGCTAGAACTTTATTTTCTGTTTGAAGTACATAATAATATACCGATACTTATATCTTGTTAGTACCTATTATATATAAACCATTCTTCCTGGGTTTTGAACAGACTGCTGTTATAAAAGCAGTTATAGCATTTTGCAATTTTACTGAGTCTTCTATTCTGTGTCAGCTGATATAGAAAGTGCCATTTATGCACCAACAAAAAAATCTGGTATTGGCTGTTTTTAAAAAAAATTCTCCCACTGTGGTAGTGGAAAACTATTTCTTCTTATATATACATGTATATGCTTTTTTCATTAGTCAATTAGTAAGTGAAGATATCCATGGCTTTCCCTTACAATGACTGCAAGTGTAGACATCGTTGTTTCTTTTACTTTTTCTGTAACTTCTTATTAACAATGAGTTTATTAGGCTTCTCTTTCATCTTAGAGCAAGGAGAACTTACTAATACACACAAATTTCGAGATAGTTGGTCTCTTTTGTCTCTATTCTGTGCGGTCTTGCTACACTCCAAGTCCTCCAAGTTACACGGCAAGGAAGAATTCCCTTTATCTGTAGAGCAAAGTAGTTTGGGCAAGGAAGAATTCAATGCATTTATGGAGCTTAGGATTTACTGTTAGTCTTATTAATGTTTTTAACAGTCTAATAGCCCAAATTGTCTACCAAAGTCTTTCCAGTTTAAATTGTTATACCAAAAAAATACCCACTCCAGCCTTCAAAACTTTCCTAGTATCTACCTTTTTCCCTGGTGTTGTGCTTGCCTTTTCAGTGTCCTTTCAGGTCTTAAGGCTGAGACTTCCAGCTTTTCTCAAAAAGAATTGCAGTTGGTGGTGAGTTTTTAATGAGCTGTCAGTGTCTGGAGGTCTTTGCTAAGAGAAGGGTGATATTAACAGTGAAGTGTATTCCTCTATAGTCCTGGAACTGGCTTGTGTGTATTTTCATAGGTTTCCTTGCCCGAGGCTGCTGCCTTCTGGCTGCTTCAAGCTATAGGGTGAGTGTGCACACAAAGCCTCCCCAGGGTCTCTTTGTTTGGCAGCAGTCTGGGTTTGCCAGACCCTTCCCATGGAGGCACTGTCAGAGCTCGGTCTCACCCAGGGGAGGTAACAGGCACTTGGCCTGGAGGCAGGAGCTGAAACCAGCTCAGCTCAGCTCCGGCCCTCCAGCCAAGGTGAGCCCAGGCCAGCCCTGAGACCTGTGCTTTCAGGTCAATGAAGAGCCTGTGGCACTTTACTAGGAATAGCAAAAATCTTATTTATACAGCAACAGTGAGCTTTTTTCCCCTCTTCTGCTGTTCCATGACTTCATTCTCTTGAAGTCAGCAAGGGCTCAACATAAATGGATAATATAGTCTGTAAATGGATAACACAGTCTGCAGTAGGATGAGGAAAAAATTTCTTCAATTTTTAATTTATACATATCTTTAGTAATGGACAAAGCATTATTGGAGTGAGTAATTAGCTTTGCCTATTTATGCTATATTATCTGTTACTTTCTGAAGGCTAACAGAAGTATTTTAAGAAGTTCTGGATGAATTATTTTTCAGATCAATTGGTGTCCTAAATATTTTTCTGTTGGTATTTCATTCAGTTCCATTGAAGTTCTCTGACCTGATCCTGTAAATGTTTTAACAGTGCTCTCTACTAACTCGGACAAAGCCTTGCAAGGTGATGTAATCCACTTTGGGTTTTTTATATCTTCTGCCAAATTGTTTTGGCCTATGTATTTTGCCATTGTGTCTGTAGCTTCGTTTGCACTTGTCCAAGTTCATGCTTTGCCAGACTTTGGTTTTGCAGTAGTGTTTCTTACTTTTTGGTCTCAAATGAAAATTACAGCCTAGTATTGTATTGCATTTATTCAACAAATTTCTGTCTACAAACCTTTCCTCATGTAACCCACCCTACAGGAATAGCTCTTCTGATAAGTCACTGATTTTTTTTTTTTTTTTTGTCGTCTTAACGATTCTGTACATTCTGGGTAAAACAAAGAAACAGATTCCAAGCTTTTTACATAGTCTTATTGCTATCATTGCATCTATGGATGTTTAGTCACAAATAACAGTTATAATTACCTTGGTCCACCCTCCTTTGACTTCTGTATTTAATTTCAGAGAGAGAGTTGGGAGGACAACAATGCCCTTTTCCCTGAGGCCCTGTGTTCATCTGGATGGTTTGGTGAGATGGTAATTAGAAGATGTCACCTGAATGGTAGCTTTACTCCTAGGATCACTTCAGTCTCAGTGGTTTTATTCTGGTGTAATCGCATTAGCCACAGTCAGTGGTAACAGGTAGTTGCAGTGGCAAGCTGGAGAGCTCTGTAGTGTAATGCGGAGAAATGTCATGCTGTCAGGAAGGGGAATGAAGATGACTAGCAGGATAGGGAAATAAGCTACAGCCAAACTGGAAGAATGGTGTCCTTTTAAAATACCAAACAGTTACCAAAATGCCAGTTAAGTAATGTGCCACAATTAACAAAGGGTTAACAATCAACCATACATTCAATGCATGTCTCAGTGGCTGTGAACATTGTTGGCAGCATGTACTGACAGGAGAAGTCAAAGCTTTCCATTGAAGTGAACAGATAGAGAAAACAAAATGATTTCTAATCCTTTTATAGCTTTTATGATTTGGATGAAGTTGACTTTTTTTCCCTCCACTAAGATTTTGTTTTCCAAATGAGAATGAGAGGTTGTTTACTCAACCATCATTTCAAAAAGTCTGGTGCCTCGGTCTCCTGAGGCATGTTGTCATAGAGGTGTGCTTGCAGCAGATTAAGCCACAGATCTTGATTTCATGATTTCTTACTGTCCGTTATCTTCAACATTCTTCATTCAGAAACGGTTGTGTTTCCCATGCATTCATCCCCTGGTCTAAACGTTGCCCCCTTAGTAATCTATATAGCACTGATGCAAGTGGTAGAATGAGTTGTCAGCACAGTTTGTACCCTCGTTAAGAAATACAATAGTGTATTGCTGCTCAAGGTCAGCATAGTCTCGCTGGAAGATTTTACAGAGGGAACAAATGTCACCTGACAAAGAATATGAAGGCAGGTCATTTGCTGGAGTACACATTTTTAGAAGCTTGGGTATGAAAGTCTTAACCTTATTCCATAAATTACAATGCAGAATGTCCTCAATGTTCTAAAATTACACTTTTTATATGAGGTCAATATTTCTACAAGGTTTTACAGTAAAACAAGTCTTTGAAGCACAACTTTATTTTCAATTTTTTGTTTTTAAAAATAAAGGCATTTAGTAGTTACCCTGATATTGGTAAATACTTAAGACTGTAGATATAGTAGACATCTAAAAATTCTTGTAAAGTAGTGGTTTGTGCTGCATTTGGAGCTATAATAATCACAAGAGTAGCAATTATAATAATGCCTATGGAAAGACAGTCTTTCCAGCCTTAAACAAAAAAGAATCACTTCAATGTCATTATGAAGCTATTCACTGGAGTCATAGAGACTGAGGTGTTACAAAAAGGAATTGTAGAAATTGTGTTAGTAGTAGTCATAGCACAGTCATGTCTGAAGTCAGTTCTAAAAGAGAAGGTTAAGCAGTGATGAAAGAGTAGATTTATTTTAATAAATAATTCATTGAAGCCCCTCTACTTAGGGGGAAAGAATATATATTATTCTTATGAAAATGAAAGTTGTAGGTATTAGAGAGGTAGTTAGAGAAAAGTTGAGACAGTATCATTTTAGATATGTGACTTTTTCATATTTTTCAGGCTGACTGCTTTTTGATGTTATTTTATGAACAGTGGTAAACAGATTTTAATAACTATTGCTGTTCTTAATGGGTTTGAGTATGAAAGCTTAAAGATACTGGTTTTGAGATGATGTAATACCAACTATTATAAGATTACATTTAGTGAAATAACTTAGGAAGATGCAGAAGTCACAGAATGGGGTTCTTCCTTAGGAAAAACTTTTCCATCCTATTGTGATGCTATTTTCAGTTTTGTCATGAGCAGTCTGAAAGCAGAAGAGACTGATTTTGCTTCTTTGCTTACAACACTAGTCTGAAACCATGACTGGCTGCTATAACAGAAGCTCTTAAAAAATTAATCAAGCTCAGTGATAGATTAACAAAGGCATGTACCACCTAACCTGTAGGCACACAAACAGCTGTTTCAACATTTCTAGCTGGGAATCCTGCCCTCCACAAACATATTTGATGCTCAGACATGATCTCTTGGCTGCTTGTGGTCGTCCCCATCTGTCAGGATGGCACTGTGCCCACACACAAGGTGGTATGTCAGCTTCGTTAGGGCATAGGTGCCAAGTAAATTCTGCTGTTTGCAGAGCTTTGCATGTGCTGGTTCTTCAGTAGGAAGCCTCTGCTCTGTCACAGCAAGGTTGCCTCTCAACATGACTCCCTACACTTGATTACACCTGTTGACGCTTTGGTATCTAAGGAAGAATACTTAAATAGTACAAGCAAGAAACTGGTATTCAGGAATGGATTTAGGAATCTGTATTGCACATACACTGTAAATACATTGTTATCTATTCTTTTTTTTTCTCTGTCCCACCAGAAAAGCCTACTTTCCAATGTGAGGCAAAAATAAATTAGATTTTTGGAACAGATTACCTCCTGGCTCATCTTTCTTGTCTGGATAATTTATGCTGTAATTATTAACACCTTCAATTCATTCTCTTTCTTCTTATTCTTCCCCTGTCCCTGACCCCAAAAAGAAAGAATTGTAGTTATTGGCATGAACTCAGCTAAAAAAGAAAATAAACACAATGGAAAGTGGTTATTGAAGAAAGAAAATAGAAGCCTGACTCTTCTGTCTTATTGATTTTGTCGTGGTGAAACTGTATTTACCACAGTGGAATAATCCTTGCTTTATCCCAGTGCATGAACTATGCGGGCAGAGAAAAGCCAGGCATTTAAACTGGGTATTGTGCTTGGGCAACTCTGTGAGCAGTCTATGTATCTGGGAAAGCATAGGGATAGCTGTCTTAACAATGAAGGATGTAATCACGTAAAGACGAGAAAATGATGAGTCTGCAGACATGTTACTGCACCTTCTTCTTGTAGCAGTCCACATAGCTGCTCTAGGGAAGAAGATTGCACTGCCTGGGATGTTCTGGGTTCTATTTATTATTGAAATTATTTTCTTTGATGAAAAGCTGAATGAGCTGAATGAACTGGACTGTCTTTTCAAAGGACAACTCTGTCTTTCGAAAGCATTTCCTTTCATTTGCGCGTAACTGTTACTCATAGCATTCAGAAACAGAAGTCTTCATCATTCCTTTTATATCTTGTAGATTTTAAATTTCATAGGGATGTTTTCTGTAACAATGATGAGACTTTTAGCAACCTTACCAGCTGCTCAGTATTCCTACTTTTTTCTTTTTTTGTCTTGTTGCCTTATAACTACTCTGTTTTATGTGTGATTCATCCCTCTGTGTTACAATCTTTTAGATTTCTGCATGTGGCATTGAAAAACTCACATAACCTGAGTTTTCAGCTATGTTTACTCCTTTTTTTTCTAATAAAGAATCTAATTTCCAAATACCTATTATATTTTAAAAACCTCCAATGTCCTGATTATTCATAAATGTCTTTAAAGATCTCTTTTAAAATCTAGAAATAATCACAAATTGTTCAAAACCTTCCAGAAACACCTTTCTGTTCTTATCTATTTCTATTTTGTCTACCCACTGACTGTAGTGAGACATGTAAATTGACTGAGAAAGATTTAATCCGTCAGAATGATACATAAAATCACTTCTTACTGTATTTATTCCTTTCCTTGACACTAAAAATATCCCTTACTCTGTTTTTCTCACATGCATCTTTTTGACTGGTGTATCATATTTTTCCTTCTATTTCCATAATTCCCATTATGTTTATTCTTAGCCTTTATTTGTACAGTAGCAGAAGTATTCAAAGCACTCATGTTTTCCTAAATATTTCTCAGTCCTCAAGTTCACAGTAGTGTTTGCCCATTTTTGTTTTCTTTTTTTTTCCTACTAAGCTATTTGCCATCCCTCCAGCGCTATATCACATTATTCTAATTATATAGTGTATCATTCTACCTCACCTGCCCTATTACTCTATCTCTTCGTGGTTTTGACAAATTATCACCATTATTTCCCTTCTAACTGTTCTTGTGCCATTCATCATCCATGACATTAAATAACTGCTCTTCTATCAAAATAATATACCTACATCATCTAGCCAAGTGAATATTCAACTATTTTCTATTAGAGATGGCCTGAGACTGACATATCTGTCCCACCTGGCTATTCACAGATAAATGGATGAACTGAGCCAAATGTAGAAGTCTAAAAAAGAAAGAAAGAAAGGAAAAAAAGATACGATGAGGTTTGTATTTCCAGTTAAAAAATCCCTAAAAATATTTAATTTTCCTGCAAATAACAATCCCTAGGTGCTTTAAAAGAGAAAACTTTATAATGAAAAATGTCACTGATGTATAGTATTAGGGGCATTTTAATTCAACACTTTTCCATGTAGGAGACTTAATTTTCACTTTTTTTTTGTGTGTGTATGTGCGCATTGCAGCAGTTTAATGTTAGAAGTGCTTGACCTACTGTAATCACACCAGTTTATAAAATTGAATTAAGGCAAGTCCATTCTCCGTATTTAAAGGACAACTAGCTGAAATTGAGTATTTCACTAGTATTCATGCTAATAGTTCATATTACATTTTAAATAGAGTTGGAAAAAAATCCCTCCAAATTTCCCTATGCTAGAAACATTGACAAAAGCCAGGTAGACCTTTCAAGCTGTGAAAATTATCTTCTATGCTTTTTACTATTTTATGGTTTTAAAGGACTGTAATTGCATTAGTACACATAATATATATCATATTTCATTCATTAAAGAAACATGTTTATACAATCTGAAATTCTAATTTTATAAGTAAAAACATCTGGCAATTACATTGAAATCATGACATTAGATGAGTAGAACTTTTAGTAAGAGAGTAGTTGGGCTGTGAGTACTCAAAGAAGAAACAGCTTTCTGTATTAAGAAAAAGTATTTTAGGCTAACATTCTTAAAAATATACTGTATCAAGTGTAGAGACCAGGTGAAAAAGAAGGTTCTGTGACTCTTGACACTGAGGGTCCTGAAAATTGAACAGGGAACATTATGTTCCCTGTTACTGACATGGCACTCAATAGACTTGGATGAAGGAGCGAAGTGGCATTCATCGCAGATTAACAGACTCGACAGTTAGCCATTACTATAAACCAATGAATCTTGACTTCTGTTGGCCCAGAAATACAGCTTCAACAGGTACTTCCCTTCTCAATAATAATGTGCAGTGATGGGATTTGGACATTATCAAGAAAGCTTATTTATCGTAGAATCATAGAATCAACTAGTTTGGAAAAGACCTATAAGAACATCAAGCCCAACCATTACCCCAGGAATACTATGACTACACTAAACCATAACACTGAGGGCCTCATCTACATGTGTTTTGAACACTTCCAGGGGTGGTGATTCCACCGCTTCCCTGGAAAGGCTGTTCCAATGCCTGATCACCCTCTCTGTGAAGAAACTGGAAAAGAAAATATGAACAATGATTTCATTTCTGCTAGGCTTTACAATTGAAGGCAATCACGATACCACACTGTTTTTTCATGTTCCTATGAACAGTCTTGCGCATGATGACATGGAGTTATGCAGCTGTTATCAACGCCTGTGTGCTCTTCTTGGCCACTGTTAAGAGAGACATGCCAATCTCTGGAAGCAGTATAGGTTATCTATGATTATAGTAATTTCTCTCCTAACATGTAAATGGAATTGCATTACTCCAGAAAAATAGAGTCAATTGCGTTTTGCTGTTTGTCATGATTGATGTCTAGAAGCAAAAGATAAGCTTTATTTCTCATCTTCATATACGTGAAATGAGATTCCAATAAATGGTGCATCACTGGGTGTGCCGTGGGGCTCTGCTTCCAGATGCACATGTATTGTGTGAGAGAGAAGGGAACGGCAGAGCTATAGTTCAGGCCATAGCCAGACCTTCTGCAGCTAACCTGCCATGCCATCTGGCAGGAGAGACCCTGCAGCCCCTCATTTTTCTTGACATCCAGGCAGAACGCTTTTACCTAGATAGGCAACCCAGATGGGCAATCTATCGGTTACCTGTGCCTATGTAACAAACTAGCTCTGCCACTGTTAACAGTACACCTAAATTTAGCTACAAAGGAGTAACACATCTGCACCTTTCCCTGTGGTGCTTGACCTGCCACATCCATTCTCCTCTGCTACTGGGTCTCTCAGAACTATTTCTTGCACTACAGCTGTTCTGATGCTTCTTTCTTTCCCAAAAGAGTATTTTGCTTCTCATGATAAACCTATTTTGCATCATTCATAATCTGTGAATATATATATATATATATAAAAAGGAATAAGTTTCCTCTAATATTGGAGGAATTCTGAAAGATACCTTAAATATTAGGCACTGGTTTGTGAGGAGAAAGGGATTGCAGTCACATATCCTATGAGTCTTTCGTTTTTAAGGGAGGTATCCCTTTTAACTCTGTGTTGTGCATCAACTAAGGAACTAGATTTGGGGAAAAATAAAACCAAACCAAAACAATCCCAACCCATGTTTTCCTTATGGTTTTCCTTTTCCAGCATACAAAACCCGCCCTTTTCAAATCATCTGGCACATCTACCCAGACAGATGCAGATGGACCCAAATTCATTCTGCCCACCCTGCAAGCTGTCTGGCCTTACTCCAGCTCCCATCCAAAAGCCATGTGGCTGTGATGGAGTGTCACTGAGCCTGGACTAATAAACCTGACCTCTCAGGAGCTAAACACAACACTGTGCAGCTAATGCAGCTCTGTAGCTTCTGGCCAGGATGCAGTTGGCTGTTGGCTTGCTCAGAGCATGAACAGGACAGATTCAGGTCTGTCTGTACTTGTGCTTAGAGATTTCTTTCATATTTCTCTGTTAGGTTCCTTTTTTACCAATGCCCCATCCAAATAAAAAAGAAAAATAAATCCACTCCTTAACCCTTGGTACATCTTATTCACATAGTCTGGTGAATATATGTACCCATACTGCTGTTTACAGTCCTAGCAAGAAAACATTTGAAGCTGATTCTTATTCCAGACTCATCTTTAAATAATTATTACATAAATAACATACATGATGACAAATTTGCCTAACTGTACAAATAAAACAGACAAAAATGGAACGAGGAAGGACTAAAATGGGTGGTTTTGTTATTTAATTCTAATCTTCCTAAGCATTTAATTTTTGGATCCCAATCTGTTAGCCTCACACATCCTCCCAAAATGCCATTACCCAACTATTTCCATACTGTAGGGCTGGAAAAACAGTAGAATAATGGAGACAGCAAGGAATTAGAAGAGATTTTAGTGACTGATGGATATTCTCTGCAGAGCAATAACTCTGACAGCACATAGTTGGGGCAGGGCATGAGAAGTTCTTAGAGTTATTATTCCTTTTTTTGTATCAGACAGGTGAGCTTTCATAGATACTAATACTCATGATAAATATGTGTTGAGGCTCTCAAAATAGATACAGGTTCATTTCCAGCAGAATCTTTTGGAGTTATATTCCCTGCATATTTTAACGTCCTCACCAATCTGAGGAATCACATCAGTAATGTCAGTAAATTTTGCTGTTTACTCCAAGTATGAAAAATTCGACTAACGGATTTAAGAGCTCAGACAAGGGCTCTTAAAATGTGGCCCTTATCTGGTGGCATGCCTTCCAAAATAATTCTTTCTTGTATAAACAGTGCTTAAAATACTATTGTAAGTCAGGATATAAAGTTAACTGAAGTTTTTTTCAACAGTATTTGAGGATTTAGTTTGTCTTTCACCTATTGCCTACTTCACGAATGCTATGGAAAATAAGTAAGGTTAGATCTTGCTTGTTTATTTTCTTCCTCAGAAAGACTTATAAAGTCTTAATGTCAGAGAAGGAAAGAAAATGGCAGGGTTTGAGACAGATGTGTTCAGAGGTAAGAATCTTTACACATCTAGTAAGTAATCAAGCTTAATGTGCGGTTTGTGTGCATTGTGTATCTGTGAGAAATAAGCTTAAATATGCTAAATATGTAAAAGACCTTTCAGTAGTACTGAGGCCTTCTTCCAAATCTTTTCAAGCTGACAGAATTGGAAAAATCTTTCATGTATTTCAGAAAAGTCATGGAATTAGAACCAAATTCTTCTATCTTCCCAGCATGTGTTTGGCAAAGGTCAAGCTGGGTAACAGGTCAGTGCTGATATATTGCAGACAGACTGAAAACTGCTCTAACTTCATCCTGCATGCTGAGACACAGTTGGACTGTGGAATTATGCTGGACTTTCTGTCCTTCCACTGTACAATTATTCAAGAAAGTAAGTATGTTTTACAGCAGCCTCACTTCCATAGTAGCCATTTGATTTTGGTTTCTAAAAGAATACATACAGCAAAGACAGAAAGCTTGGGTTTGTTACAAAACTCTTTGTAAGTACCTCTATGAGCCTTGCAAGATACTTTATCCGTTTATTATAGAAAATAGAATTTTAGCTCTTAACATTTTTCTACCCAGTGCTGTGGATGCACAGTAATTTCCCAACTCTCTCTTTTGTAGAACTTGCTTCACTTTCTTTGAGTCCCTTGCTTTTGCTCACAATCCCATACCTGTAACCAGAGCCTTTTTTTCTTTCCACACCTGAAGGGCACCTGTAGACAACACTGTCATTCTGTATGACTTTTATTATAGAGTTAGAGAAACAAGAAAACAAGATATAAATCAAATAAAGACTCCCTGAAGGAGTGGATGTTTTTTCACTTGTATACCACAGCAGACTTGTGAATACAGTTGATTGATTGATTGATAGAAATAGAGTATGTGGAAAGCAAATTCACTTGTGTTTACTTCAAGCTGTTTTCTTCACAAATATTTGAATTGTCTAAGTGGTACATGAGGCATCCCATGTGATTGGCAGAACTTGTTATTTGCTTCAATTAATAGAGCCACATGCCTAACAGTAATGATAAAGAAACAGAAGGAGATCAGGTGTATCTTATTATACAGTTTAAAAATTGTTCTACACATGCAGAAATTATATTAGCTCACCCTAGATATTGTAAAATACTATCATTCGGTTAGATATGAATACCTTAATGAATACTTACAAATCTAAACATGAAAGCTAAGTGCTTGGTCTCTGGTACATAATCACTACAAGACCTCAAAAGTTTACATAGATCAGCAATAGAGATCAGAAAACACAGTGGAAGCTGAGACACTGATGAAGTTTTGTGTTTGCCTTAAGGAAAAAAACATTCAACAGGAACATACGCTGCCCTTGGCCATTGTGGTTTATAGACATAACTGCTTGATATGTAGGAATAAATTTCAATATTAAAGTACCAACTAAATAAAATACTCAATATTTACCACACACAAGATAAAAAAATACAGAAAAGCTAACCATGCACACATATATCAGAATGCTCCCACATACATGAGCAGTGTACTCAATGTGATCATAGAATCATAGAATCAACTAGGTTGAAAAAGAGCTTAGAGATCATTAAGTTCCACTGTTCCTCCAGGACTGCCAAGTCCACCACTAAACCATATCACTAATGGCCTCATCTACACGTTTTTTGAACACTTCCAGGGACGGTGATTCCACCACTTTCCTGGGCAGCCTGTTCCAGTGCCTGACTACCTTTGATGAACCATAGCAGTTTTAGTAGTTGTCATCATAGTAATACTATGGTGAAACATGGTAGTTTTCTTCTGCCAGAAAGTTCCTTCCAGCATTAGAATGTCATGTGCTCAGCAATATCTCCTGTCAGTACTGAACACTGACCATGAATTTAGCTTGATGTTGTACAGTACTGTAACCCGGACTGTAAAATACAAAAATAATAAAAGCCTAGGCAACACAAAAAAGTAGCTAGAAAAAGAACAGAGACATGCTGTGAGGAGGGTCTGAATGAAGACAGGCAGACAGTCAAGAAGGAGTGCTTGAGGAATCCCTGTGATTGGCAACAAAAGGATTTGTGATGGAGAAGCAGCTGGAAGCCAGCACACTATCTTAAGGCAGCTAAAATAAATCCAGACATTTATATAGAGACACCTGAATTGCTGTTCCTTAGGTCTTATCTAAATATCCAAGAAATTATCAGATGTCATTCATTATTTCAACAACAAAAAAAATATTTTGGCAGATTCTTTTTAAATAAAGAGATTTGAATAAATGTTAGGACTAGTTTTAAGGAAATCTTTAGCCTGCTCAGAAGTCAGAACATAGAAATCAGCCCCATATTTCTAATGTCTGAGAGGTTTTAACTATTACAGCTTTATACATCCATCCTTTTATCTCCATAATAATAATTAAAAGTGTACTAAATTGCAAGGCATTATGAAAAGTTACATGAAAGAAAATTCTCAACAGAAGAGAGCCTTTTAAAAGGTGTTACCACTAAATGTGATTAAAGTGCAACTTCTTCCATCAGGACAGATGATGAGCAGCAAATTGCCCATAGTACATGCATATTGAACAGAAAAACCTGCTTATTGACTAAGTTGTTTTAGAGCAGATTGATACATCTCAGCCGTTTATGTGAATAGATATCAGGAGAATAAGCCTCTCATTTACAAGAACTCCCAAGCGGTAAGTGCCTGGAACACAGAAAATAATCACAGTATCAGTTCTTTATGCAACAGCACATAGATCAGATACAAGCATCTCTCTAGACAGCATAACCAATAAACATGCAGCTTGTAAAGTGTAGTATAAAAGCAATTTCTAAAGTTAGGGTCAGAGTCTTCCACAAGAGGGTGGTTGAGCATGAAAAACAAGCAACACTTTCTGGAGGTGTTATGTAAAATTACAAATTTATTTTTAAGAACTAAAGGAAGTTTTTTGAGTAATAATTTTCTGAAACCACAGGAAAGACATAGCAACCTTGGTCTTCTTTTGAAAGAAGAAAGAGATTAAGCTTGGCACATTTACATTGGAAAACTAATCCTGCCTGTGTTATGATGTAATGCTAGGCATTCATAGCACATAAGAAAACTCATTCTACCCTCTGCTACAAACCTTATCAAATTCAGAATAGTATTGTGTTGTTAGTCAATCTGTTAAAGGAATCATCATCATCCAGCGAAGAGAAAATTGATTAGGTTTTGAAGCTATCTTTTGTCATTTAAACCAGAGCAGCAGTTGGGTTTTGTCTGAATCGGCAACTTAGATAATTTTGGTCCTAATTAAAATACCTGCATGAGGTACATAAGGGAAGCGTGTCTGGAACATATTACAAACACTTTATTATTTTACTGCTGAAAGATTTAGGTTGAGACTCAAATACTTAACATTCAACTAGTATGTAAATGGATGGATATATGTTCTAGTTGAAGATGTCCTTGTCCATTTCAGGGGGTTTGGACTAAAAGGTCCAAGGACTTTAAAGGTCTCTTCCATCCCAAACTATTATATCGTTCCATGATTCTATGAATTATGGATGGATGGGTGGGTGGATGGATGAATGAATGAATGAATGGGTGGATGGATGAAATCTTTAGACCTTCTCTGTGGCCTGTCTTCAGTCAACCTACCCACCTCCACATGACTGGGAATATCTGAAGAGCCATACCAGGGTGCATGAAGAATTGTGGAAGACAATAACAAGGCTGTTTTGTAAACTGTTTTTCGCAAATACCAATATAAGGGGTATGTTATGCATGGTACAGCTGCCTCTGCCTGGGGCCAGACAAAAATGTTGCAGGTGCAGGACCCTTCATTTGCCTTTGTTGAGTTTCAAAAGGTTCCTCTCTACCCATCTCTCCAGCCTGTCCAGATCCTTTTGAATGATAGCACAGCACTCTAGGAGATCAGCCACTCCTCCCAGTTTTGTATTTTCAGGAAACTTGCTGAGGAGGCACTCTATGCCTTCATCCAAGTCACTGATGAATAAGATAAATAATACTGGAGCCAGTATCTACCACTGGGGGACACTGCTCGTTACAGGTCTCAAACTAGACTCTGTGCTACTGATCACAGCCCTCTGATACCTGCCATTCAGCCAGTTCTTAATCCATTTTACCATCCACTCATCTAACCCATGGTTCATGAGCTTGCCTATGACCATGTCATGGGAGACAGTATTGAAAGTCTCGCTGAAGCCCAGGCAGACAACATCCACTTTTCTTCCTTCACCTATCCAGATGGTTGTTCCATCATAGAAGACAATCAGATTGGTAAAGCATGATTTCCGTTAGGTGAATCCATGCTGACTACCTCTGATTACCTTCTTGTCTTCCACATGCTTAGAGATGGCCTCCAGGTCAGACATTCCATCACCTTTCCAGGGACTGAGGTGAGGATGACTGGCCTGTACTTCCCAGAGTCCTCCTTCTTGCCCTTTTGAAGACTGGGGTGACATTTGCTTTTTTCCAGTCCTGAAGAACCTCTCCTGATTGTCATGATCTTTCGAAGATCATTGGGAGTTGCCTAGCAGTGATGTCTACAAGCTCCCTCAGCACTTGTGGGTGCATCCTATCAGGGCCTAGGGTCTTGTGGATAGTATAGATGGAAACAATTGTCTCATCATCTAATGCTGGCTCAAAATGCCTTTGATATTTCTATTTCAACTTTTTGAGCACATAAGATGTACATTACTGGAAGTTACTTCTTTTGGTTGCTGATGCTGTGGGTTTAGCCTAATATAGCTTACTAAGATACACCTTGGTAAGCAGAATATGCAAAAATAACAGCTGCTGACAATGATATTCTGTCCTTTGCTGCAGAGCTGCAACAGTTGGGCAGTCAAAGAATTGCATGTATCTTTATGTTCAACTGCTTAAAAACATTGCTTTGACAAAGACATTATTATTATTTTGAGGAATAAGTCGACAACTGAAGTCAGGACAAGTTCACAAGAAACACTTTATTCAACAGTGCAGTAGTATTTCTGCTGAATGTTCTTGCCAGAAATCAGTTTTACAATGTTTAGCTCAAAACTGTAATAGATGTCACGACATGTCAAGAGTTATGTTAAAGTGCTACTAATTACTTTTTTTTTGCATTTCTGTTACATGTTTTTGTCATATTTAGCACAATGTAGTTGTATCTCAAATTTTCTATTTTAAAAGTGCAAATATACTGTTTTGAAATGATAATAATTAACATGCATATTTGCACATTCCTTAAGTTTTCAGCCGCAGCAAAGTTACAGATCATAAGTTATTTCTGCCTCCAAAACCTAATCACTCAGGTAATAATTTATACCACAATACTGAGGTGAACACACCTTATCCAATAAATCATTGCTGCAGACCTGTCCCATATTTCATACACTTGTTGAAGGTGTAGGTCCTGCCTTGTGCTTTCATGTTCACTGAGGCATTATGATAGCCTTTTCTCCTTTTTTGTCCTCTAGAAGTCTAACTCTTGAATACAACAGAGACAGAGCAAGCCACCTTTCTTGACAATTTTTTGTAATAGCTCACTTTGAGCTGTAGAAGACAAACACAAGTGACTAAGTTTACTCCTTTGTGTATGTATGTTGAACAAAAATTGACCTTGATTTCTGTAAATTGTTTACTACCTTTATTGATAATTAATGGACTTAAATCTTGCTCTTTTGCATGTGGGAGTAAGGGTTTCTATCTATATGTAAAAAGACCTAGATCTGGAGAACTGTGTTGCATGCAGATGCACGTACCAACAATGCGGTAAAAGACAGATTTTGGGTTGAGAAAGCTATGAGAGTTTCCTTAATATATGAATTCACCATCAAGTAATTTGTACAGTAAAAGTAATGCAAAAGTTCCGGCATATATTTCTGAGATGTAAACAAATAATGGAGTTCTTAAGGTATCAAGTTGCTGTATAGAAGTGGCTCTGAATATGTGATTGCCATATTAGTTTGAAAATATTTTTTAATCTGCTTGCTTCTGAGTATATTTAGTATCATCTGACAACACCTAAAAGGTGTATCACACCTTGATAAATGTGGCTTGTATGCTTTAGTTAAGGCCTGTGAGAACATTTAAAGTATATGTGGATAGTGAATAGAAATTTACTGGAATTTACTACCAATTCATAATTACACGTGTCTATTAGCTCCACAATCAACATTTGTTGCTTAGATTTCACAGGTCTAATTCACAGCTCAGTTTTGGGCACCATTTGGCATTAACATATTCCTTAACCATTATAAACAGTTGAATCAATTGTATGTTCAAAAAAAAATCTTAGCTTTTTTTATGTGAACTGATAAGTATATTACTGTTATTTTATCATCTAAAGTACTTGTGACTTCAGAAAGCAATGGTATATTTTTATAGACACATGCCTCTGTTTTTATCTAAAGCTTCATCAGCTGTAGAATTGCTAGAGTAATTCCCAAAATTTTTGTGCTACTATAAAGTTATGTTCAATTAGTGTGTGTGTAAATGCCTTTTCCCAAGATTTTTGTTATATATCTGTAACAACATCATGGCATGATTCATTTATTAACCAGAACATAGTGTCATTATTTCCCAGACATCAGGCAGGTATTTTGTTTTTCTTTTTTAAACAGATTTGTGTTGAGTAGCTGAAGAATGTGAACTTCCCATCAGTGTAATTGTAATGAGAAGCTTATAACAGCAGGTGCTTTAATCACATTACAGACAAATAACAAATTTTCAAAGAAATGATACAATTACACTGATCAAATGTATGAAACAGATCCAACAGCTTCATATTTTTAAACTATTAAACTTACAGTATTAAAATGAGCCAGAAAATCCATTCTTCTGAGGCAGCTGAAGTCAAACAATCAGAAAATGTGGTTTGAATGTGAGGAAGGTATTGCTCTTTTCTGCATATCTTACTTAAAGCGTGTTTTAGATTTTTATTAGTTTTGACTTTTAAATCAAATATCAAATATCAAATAAATCAAAACTTTCACATAGAATCTTGAAAACTGCAAGCTTGTCACAGAACCTTTTTCATTTTACAGTGTTCTCTAGAGAAATATTCACATATATTTCATGCTATAAGCAGAATTCTTTCAGATTACACTATGAACTTCTGCTTCTCATTGAGAAGATCATTTAGATAGGCTGGATTTATTCTCTGTGTGGAATCGTGTATCACAGACAGAAGTTCTGATCTTTTGATTCTGAGCAATTGATGAACATGATTAAGACCGGAAAGGACAATTTTTTCACAAAACTTGAATTTCTTCAATCTGGTTCCATATTCTGGAAATAATATGTGTTTTGTGGAAGTCTCAGCTCCTTCATCTTGCTTTTTATAGCCTTTCAGGTGTATGAGAATCACAATGAAAATCTTCATTCAGTAGGAATTTATACAGTATGTAGCATACTGGTTAGTTTTCTGGTGGGGGCTACAGGTTATTGATCTCAGATCCTAGGTTCATTTTTGTCAATATAATTGAATGAATATAGTCGATCAATGTAAATCAGAGTGCATACTTTTACCACTTTTTTGCAAAATGGGCAGTGCATCTTTATATCTAATGCAAACGCACCAACATCGTGATGCGACTGGAGCTCTGGTGATACTAACTTCCTAAACAAATGTAGCTGTACCATGCAAATTTATCTTCTCAGAAACAAGTACACTAAGTTCAAATAAGACCTTCCTCGCACTAGATTAAAAAAAGACATGGTTGTGAAACAAAATTACCTGTTTCTTATCTGGAAAATACTGTTAATAAAATAAACTGCAGAGTTAAACAGAAGAGACACTAGAACAACAATTGCTCTGTATTCTAAAATAGATGAACCAAGATAGTTCATGCTGTATCAGTCTTCGCTTGTAATACATGCTGTCACTAAAAACTTTCTTAAAATTACATTGTCCAATGTGAAGGGTAGAAAATTGCAGTAGCCTTTCAAATAATTCATTAACTGTTAGAAAATTTATCTCTGTAACTTCTTTCGCTATATAACTGCTTTTGGTTCCTTAATCTGTTCAATGATAGACGAATAAAAAAAAAAAAATCTCATCTGAAGAGTTTCTATTGATCTAATTTTAATGCAGGATTCAGTGGTTTCAAATAATTTGATATATTCTTGAGAGTCTTGAGAAGATGGAGAATGAATAAAAATTATTTACATTCTTATCAGCATAGTTGATCTAAAAACTCTATTTCTATCCCACAGGAAATTCTGACATAGTAAAATTTTTTGTTAATGTTAGGATTGAAAAATGAAAGTGTAGATGTTTCTTAGTGCAGACAAATTTGGAAAAAATAGTCACTTAAACATTACTGTGTTTCATTTTTGTGAGTTTGCATTGTCATGTGATAAAAACAGCTTAATACAAAAGATCAAATTCTAATACTGGAATGAAATTAAGAATAAAGTTCAAATGGAATGTCTCTTTCTTACTGAAGTAAGTATGCATTATTAAAATAAAACTAGAAGTTAATGCTGATTTATTTCACACTTTTCCTTTAAAAATATTACTGCTGTATTGATACTTCTCTGTTTTCTGATCAAAAAAAAAGTCCCAGATTTACTTATAGCAACCTTAATAAAGTAAGTCACTGTTCTATAAAAAAACCAATGGAGATGCATATGTATTCAAGGGTAATCTCTTTCCCCCAATTTTGAAATAACATTTTATGGAAACAGGGCTGATGGCTGATACAAGATATATTATTTTCTTGAGATTTTTTTCTTCAGATTTCTTTCTTTAAATGTTAAATCTATTTTCAGTGATTTAATATTATAACAGGATAACAAGGGTAATATTTGTTTGTTAATCTTATTACAAGTTCTTCCAGTTAGTCAGTGGAACCTGTTGATGTCAATGGAATTTTGCTATGTGAATCTAACTCATTTTCAGCAGAACTAGGTTTTTGTGTGTGTGTTTTGTTTTGGTTTTTTTTTTAATTTTCTGTCAGTTCTAAAAATAATACCAAATAAAAAAATATTTTGCAAAGTTTTTACTGGAAAATTCATCTCTAGAAAAATAAAGACTTATACATAAAGTTGAAGCAATTTTCAACATGAAAATGCACAGTTGTTATTTTAAAAAGAAAAATTTTACTTTCAACTACCTAGTCAATCTGATAATTTCAGAAAACACTCAGCTTTGCTCAGTCTGCATTTTCAGCTATTGGGATATTTCAGCTGCTCAGTTTCTCAGTTACCTCCAAACACTCTTAAAAGAAGCTTGGCTTGCTTGCTTCTTATGTCAGTTCCTCCCCCTCCCCTGCCTTGCTCAAATTGTTGATCAAACAGTTTGCCTAAGGTTTTGCATAGTGTCGTGGTTCAAGCCCAGCCGGCAACTTGGAAACACGCAGCCGCTTGCTCACTCCCCCCCTTTTCCTTCCTCCCCCCGCTCCCGGAGGGATGGGGAGGAGAATTGGAGGAATGTAACTCCCACGAGTTGAGATAACAGCTCTCCAGTAACTAAGGTATAATACAAACCACTACTGCTACCAATAATAATGATAAGAGGAAGAACAAGGGAAAAGGACACAACCGCTCACCACCCGCCGACCGATACCCAGCCCGACCCAAGCAGCGATCTGGGCCTTCCGGGTAACTCCCCCCAGTTTATATACTGGGCATGACGTGCTGTGGTATGGAATACCCCTTTGGCCAGTTTGGGTCAGGTGTCCTGCCTCTGCTTCCTCCTGGCTTCCCCTCCTCTCTGGCAAAGCATGAGACTGAGAAAGTCCTTGGTCAGAGTAAACATTACTTAGCAACAACTAAAAACATCGGTGTTATCAGCATTGTTCCCAGACTGAAAGTCAAAAACACAGCACTGCACCAGCTACTAAGAAGGAGAAAAAATGACTGCTGTAGCTGAACCCAGGACACATAGCAACTATGTCTCAAGTGTCTGCAGCCACAGATGCAAATGCATGTGCTCCCATTACGCAGGCTGAAGTAGTGCCCATAGACACTTTTCCCATGAACATAGTTGATAAGCACATCTTATTTAGAAGGGAATTGATTGCAAAGTCCTTTGAGGCTAGCTTTCTTAGTTCTTTAGTCTACGTGATTATCACTCTTGCAAAGCAACTGGAGGCTGCTGAAGTGTAAAATGAGACTGATTCACCCCATAATTCTCTTGCAGACTCTGCTTGCTTTTCCTGTCTGTCAAGTTATTGGGGAAGAATTAATTCCTGCTTCAGAATAATGACATTCTTCATGGTTATCAAAAGGCTGGGTTAACTATGTTGTTAGCTTTAGGTGGCACAGATGACTTGTCCTTTAAGGAACAACAGATATTTGGAACATAGCCGTTGAAAACCTTTGCTTTTAGAAAGTTGTTTCTTTTTCATTCTTAATTGTAATAGGATGGGTATATTATTCTATTCCAGTTCTCTGTTTTCCAGTAAGTTACCCTTTTTATTGTTATTTTACGGTTATGATGTAGACTCAGATTCGGCATGAGCTCTTCTGAGCTTCATTCTCTGGTTCAGCACACTAAGTGGTTTAGTAGGAATGTTTTTTTCCTACTTGTAGATAAAGAACAGAAAGAAGAGCTATTGTCATGATCTGGACACAGTATTCATTTACAGGAAATTTTCTGTGAATGATCTGGAAACCAGAAAATTAAGACCTTTTGAAAGATAGAAATACAGTGGTCCTATAATCTAGTGTAGCAAGGTGGGGGGGGAAAAAACCCCAAACAAATTGCTTTTTCTATAAGACTTTGTATTTTTAGCTGAAAACATCTTTTGCTATCTAGCTGAAAGGCTGACAAAATGACACACCAGAATAGGGGTGCTTCTCTACTGTGAAGGGCAGGAAAAGAGAATCTGGTTGCTCCAGCTAGGACAGTAAGAATTACTAGAATTAATACAGAGTATTGGAATAAACTTATTTTTAAGGAAAAACTACAAATGAGATCATTGAAGAAAATGCGGTCTGTATGCCTCCTTGTGCTCTGCTGGTTCATCTTTGAGTCAGCTCCCATCTAAGTCTTACATATGATCTTTGAAGAAATATGAAAACTTAACTGACACAGGGTGGAAATGGCTGTCACTTGATTTTGCAGTATTTGCTCCTACCTTTTGTTCAGAGGCCTAGTTCTTAACGTACTCAGCCAGGAAATGGCACATCTGCATTGCAACTTCTGCTTAAACTTTAGGATGACAGCCTTTTCTATCTGCACCTCAAAATTTACAGGTTCTAACCACGCCTGTAATATATCCTAAATCAGACCTTACCATCTCTCCTATCATGAATAAGCCCAGGGATGCCAAGTAATTGAATGAGAAGGAAAGAAACAAAAGGAAATCTGATTCTATTTGAGTTTTTGTGGCATTCAGAAGGGAAATAATTCTTCTTCCCCTACCCCCGCCCCGTATAAAATGTATACCCATGTCAAGAACCTTAGTTTCAAAACCTTTCTTCCATTTCCCTAGTGCTTTAGCCCATGTTAGGTTAAAATGTCTTCAGTGTCTTCAACAGAAGCAGTAGGGAATATTCCTACTTCAGTTGGAAGTGTTTATACAGCCTACAGATTTTGGATGTAGTAGTTGTAGATTCAATTCCTTTCAGGTTGAACAGAGTCTGGAATGCAAGTATTCAACTTGGGAGACACTTTGAAGGAAAATCAGCTTTGCAGGTTATGATATTTACATATAAGACACCACACGTCTATAGACTAAGAGTTTAAGCTCCAATTGTCCTTAATAAGATCCTTAACAGTGTAACCACGGGTATCTGCTTTCTTTAGGATGAGTTGAGTTGTTCTCCATGATTCCTTGGCTGTGCTGACTGTGTTGTCTTTGCCTGTATAGGGAGCTTAGACACACAGTTATTTGCAGAAACTTTCCACTGTGGTTGCCTAGAATTAGATGTTTGAATCTGAGCTGAATCACACCCCACATTTCTCTTTCTTTTCTTCCATTACACCTTTTAAAGATCCCAGGAACAACCCTGTCAGTTCACTAGTTTGCATACACACAAACTGAGCAAACTGGTTTTTGCAGATTTCAGGGTGCTCATACTCTCTGACCAGGGAGTATTTTCTCTACTTATCGGAATGTTAAGTTAGCCATACTAGATTGTCCTCCTTTTCTAAACCTATTTGTGAGACAGTTAATAAATTGCATAGAATGGATTCCACACTAATTGTGCAACATTCACATTTGAACTATAGGGCATCCATCATTTTGTGTATCTATAACTCTGTTAGAATATCTCCAAAATTACTCTAGTAGCCTTAAAGCCAGTTTTGCTGCCTTTTTCTTTTTTTTGTGTATTCATGTGCTGATTATTGTTGTTATTTCTTCCTTAGGAATATATATTTAAATTTCCCTACTGCCTCAAGGTTCTCACACAATGTTTGCTTGATTATATGTTCTTTGTGCTTTCATTTGGTTTGTCTCTCTAGTGTAAGGTCCTGCAAGCAATGTTAATAGACCATCCTCCCGAGAGGAATTTATGGGTAATTTTCTTTGGCACCAGAAAGATTTATGATCAAAATATTAAACATGAATAGGAAACCAAACTAAATAAAACAGAGGTTAATTCTACAGATATATTCTGGTTTATTTATATGTAGATACAGCACTCAGGGACCCCAGCAAGTGAAGCTACCAAATTTTTGATGCTTGATATTCTGTTCTGTTACTATCAACATTATATCCAAAGTAGAATTCAGATTTCTGCTTTATCTGTTATAGGCATTTCCCTGTTATTGTGGATTTAGTTCATCTTAAAATGTTGATCATGAATCTCATGGTGTTTGAGAGCTTGCAGTGGTGATTAACAAAGGCTTGTTTCTGTTCTGAGGTCATCGAAGTATGTAATTAAACATTTTTTTTCTCCAGATTTGAGCTGAGTTTTGAAATAAGAGTTGTTTGATTGAAAACAACTTTGTGAACTGATTGAGTTCTCCCTGAGCTAAAGCAGAGTTCAAAAAACTGATGATATAGTTAAAAGAGCTTGAGCTTAAACTATTATTAGGAGGACTTCCATGCTGACCCAGGCTTTAAACTCATTCAAAGTCCTATAATTCATGATGACTGTACATTCATAGAATCATAGAATGGTTTGGTTTGGAAAGGACCTTAAGATCATCTAGTTCCAACCCCCCTGACGTGAGCAGGGGCACCTCACACTAAACTATGTCACCCAAGGCTCTGTCCAACCTGGCCTTGAACACCTCCAGGGTTGGAGCATTCACAACTTCCTTGGGCAACCCATTCCAGTGCCTCACCACCCTCACTGTAAAGAACTTCTTCCTTATATCTAATCTAAACTTCCCCTGGTTAAGCTTAATGCCATTACCCCTTGTCCTACCACTACAGTCCCTAATGAAGAGTCCCTCCCCAGCATCCTTGTAGGCCCCCTTCAGATATTGGAAGGCTGCTATCAGATCTCCATGCAGTCTTCTCTTCCCCAGGCAGAAGAGCCCCAGCTTTCTCAGCCTGTCTTCATAAGGGAGGTGCTCCAGCCCTCTTATCATCCTGTGGCCCTCCTCTGGATTTGTTCCAACAACTCCATGTCCTTTTTATGTTGAGGACACCAGAACTGGACACAATACTCCAAGTGAGGTCTCACGAGAGCAGAGTAGAGGGGCAGGATCACCTCCTTTGACCTGCTGGTGATGCTTCTTTTGATGCAGCCCATGATACAGTTGGCTTTCTGGGCTGCAAGTGCACACTGAAGCCAGCTCATGTTAAGTTTCTCACCAACCACCACTCCCAAGTCCTTCTCTGCAGGGCTGCTCTGAATCTCTTCACCCAACCTGTAGCTGTGCCTGGGATTGCCCTGAATGATTCTTGACTCTGTGTGGATCATTCTGTGAATGATTCACAGACTAAAAGAAAGAAAAAAGTATCATTGACTGCATTAGTTTTAATGGCTTCAGCTCTCCTGCTGTGCTAAATCACTTCTTTGTGTGACCGCCATAATGACATTACATGTTAAAAGTGCCTTCCAGTCTTAACAAGTCTTTGTCATTTATATCACTATTCACTCAAATTCTTTTTATCTCAATTTTTAAAATCTTCCTTAACATAGAAAACTTTGGTGGGAAATTATAGTATTTAGTCTTACAAGGATTGAAAAACCCAGGAAAAAACAAGAAAAGGTATACTTTTCAACCTTAAAAGAAAGTCTTTTCTAAGCAAAATTCTACCATATAGCAAATCATCCGTAATAATGTGATAATCTTTTTACCTATAAGAGAACAATAGATTGTTCAGTCCATAGTTTCCTTCATGCATGATGTAAGCATCTTTGTTAGATTTCATACACTCTTTGGGTCAAGTTACTAACATATGTGTAGTTTAAAATATTAATCTGAAGGAAACACATGGGGTCAGCAAGCAGATTTACACAAGTGCTCTTCAAAACAAGAAAAAATATTGCAAAAAGCATAAATTCTGCAGTATTATCTCTGAAAATAATAAAGATATAAAGGAAGAAAGAAAAGATGATTGAATATTTTTTGTTGGTTGCATGTATTCTTTTGGAGGAGAAGCTGATATTATGTCTCAGTAGTGTAGTAATCTTCCTTTAAAATACAGAATATTCTGAAGCAATGAATCAAGTTACATTTTATCAGCTGAAGTTCTTAGTGCATACTGACTCTGCCTTGCATCTGTTGACATAAAAAAGATTATGTCAACAACATTCCTTGAAGGTGCTTATCCATCCATTTTCTGCTTTGTTGCTTCTGTTCAGGATTGACAGTTCAACTGATTCTGCTCTGTGACAAGAGTCAACTTCTTGAGCTCTGATTTCCATTAGTGCTTAGTAAGTTTTTATTTCCAAAACATGTAAACTACTGTCCTGGGTTCAGCTACAGCAGTCATTTTTTCTCCTTCTTAGTAGCTGGTGCAGTGCTGTGTTTTTGACTTTCAGTCTGGGAACAATGCTGATAACACCGATGTTTTTAGTTGTTGCTAAGTAATGTTTACTCTGACCAAGGACTTTCTCAGTCTCATGCTTTGCCAGAGAGGAGGGGAAGCCAGGAGGAAGCAGAGACAGGACACCTGACCCAAACTGGCCAAAGGGGTATTCCATACCACAGCACGTCATGCCCAGTATAGAAACTGGGGGGAGTTACCCGGAAGGCCCAGATCGCTGCTCGGGTCGGGCTGGGTATCGGTCGGCGGGTGGTGAGCGGTTGTGTCCTTTTCCCTTGTTATTCCTCTTATCATTATTATTGGTAGCAGTAGTGGTTTGTATTATACCTTAGTTACTGGAGAGCTGTTATCTCAACTCGTGGGAGTTACATTCCTTCGATTCTCCTCCCCATCCCTCCGGGAGCGGGGGGAGGAAGGAAAAGGGGGGGAGTGAGCGAGCGGCTGCGTGGTTCCAAGTTGCCGGCTGGGCTTGAACCACGACAGTTTCTTTTGGCGCCCAACGTGGGGCTCGAACCACGTTTGACTCTGGAGTCAAAGGCAGCCAGGTGG
>NW_009926663.1:0-25484 GCF_000696875.1 Nestor notabilis
AAAAAGCCCAGCCCTCTCCAGCTGTGCTGCGGCGAGATGGACGCCCATCCAAAGCGCGCTGCGGGACAGGTCGGGCCGTGTTGAATGGCACAACCCATTTACTTTATTTCCCACTGGGCCACTGCCGGTACAGGCTCAACGAAATGAGAAGTATAGGCGGCATGCTCAGCTAACGGTAAATTACTGTTTTGCTGAATTTTAAATGAAAACGTGGGTTTATGAAAGGTGGCAAGGATGCATTTTCTCTCTGTGTGTCTCTGGGAACTCTGAGGATGGGCATAGAGCCCACTGCCACTCTTACTGAGAAGAGGATGTAATGTTCAAAACTGAGAGGCCATCTGACCCTCCATTTACACTGCTTTTATCTTAAAGTAGCTCTGCAGTGAGAGTAAGTGGAACTGTAAAAACTAGAACAAAAGTAACCTCTGTCTAAATGAGTCAAGCACCATTTTCAAGTAGGAAGTGCAACGTAGTTAGCAAATCTTTTATTATCCTTCTCCATTGCTGTACCCATCAGGGGTTATTGTGCAAGAATTGATGTTGCTCTGGTCAGCAAAAATATTTGACCGTCTTGCAGCAATCAGCATCTAGGACAAGTATGACCATGAAATTCAGAGCCCTTCCCCACTCATCTCTTGTACAGTGTTTCAAAATGCATCCAAAATCTGCAAAATGTAACAGAGGATGTGGAACAGAATCATTGAGCAATTTACTTCTCATCAGATGCGAAGAGATGCTTTACGTACTAACAAATACTGCCCGTAGCTTCTCTGTGCAGGACTGAACTTCTGGTCAACATGTAAGCAAAGTAAATCCTCATGCCAAAAGAGATTGTGTACAGAAATGCAATTTATACAGCTTAGCAAAGGAGGCTGAACACGTCACGCTGGAGTGCATTATACACTACCTTGCCTTGTAGTTGCTTTTCAGTACAGATACAAAGCTTTCCGTGATACGTCTTGCTCATAACCTATAAGGCTAACCAGGAAAGTATACCAACCTCCTGCAAAACTCTGTGGTCTTGACCACAGGGCATGTCCAGAAGTAGGTGTCCTTCTGCAGACATCCCTCCCTTTGCAGAATCATCAAGCTCTACATTTGTTGGCTTTCAGGACTGACCAGTCTGTTTCTCAGGCTTTATGTTTAAAATAATCCACATGTACATCGCTGAATGACTGATTTGGTTAAGTGGGTGAGGCCAGGCTTCTTCTAGTCTTCAAGAACAGCAACACTTCCTAAGGCTGCAAACTTCTCTGACTGCCAGAAGAGTGTTCTGCTTTAAATTTTGTTTATTCTAGGACCTGGTAAAGCTGGACTGCATACAGCTGCTGTAACAAGAAAGTAGTCCAGTTGTGTGGGGTAGCAGGTACTAATACAATGGGGTGAGGTAGGATGGGATGGGATAGGAACCTGAGCCGTACCTGTCCCAGGGACAGCCACTGGAGCCCAATTCTGCAGACTTTTCCCTGCCTGCATCACTTTTCTGTTTCTGTGCTTTCCTCCCTCTTTCTAAGGAAGGAGTAGCTTGGATCAGAGCCTCATCTTGCAATGTTTAATTTTGCACATGCTTCTGGGAGCCACTGAAGCAGCTTCTCATTGAGAATGAACGCATGATGTTTCTCTCATGAGTGGTGCAGTTCTTGAAGTGACAAGGTATTCTCAATTCTTTTCAAAGCCCCTGAAGTAAATAGGAGCTCCTATCTTCAACCCGTTCTTCCAGAGATACTCATTAGAATTCCCGAAGAGTTGAGCTTCTACTGTTGTTATGGAAATAGAAAGGGAGGCTACAGGTTTATTTTATAGTGCTGCAGAGTATAGTACTTGTTATTAATACAGCAGACCAGAAAGCAGTGCAATCAGTTCATGATTGAACTGATTCTAATATAAACTGTCTGCCTCTTAACATTGCACTTTACAGAGCATTGCTACCTAACTGGCACTCCAACCAAAATATGTAAGAAAGCCAGGGAACCAAATTGAGCTTCCTTCACCATCCAAAGCAAGCTTTATATATTTCAACAGGGCGTATGAGATCTGAAGTTAGAATGTGAATCACACCAGGACTTGGTTCTACACGTACAGTTTAGAGAACTCTCATTTAGATCTTCATCAGTGTTAGGCAGAACACATCCTGAATTAACTTACGATTGCTTTCCAACTGCAGTTCATCTGCCTGCTTCCCTCGTCCTCATTTCTCATCTGCATGCTAAATTTCTGTGAATTTATGACTCCATGGAGAATCTGACAAAATAGTACTCAGTAAATGACGTTTCTTTTTTTTTTTATGTTTACTTTATTTAGCTTAATTTTGGGATTTTCCCTGTTTTGAAGCTCCAAGCCCAATTAAGGTTTAATTTGATTTATTTATTTAATGCATGTGGTTACTTTAGCTTGGTTCTGAAATGTTTTTTTCTCAAAGGGTAAATAACATTTTGTCCACAAAGTAATAATAGGTACCATTAATGTTAACATACATTTATCCTTAGTGTAATACTTGAAATAACTGCTTTTCTCATTATATACTTAAGTCAATTTTATACTGTAACTAAATGTTGACAAAATAAAAAAGAAATACTGGGCAGTTTTTCAAAAAGCTTTCCTTAGAAGGATTCCCTTCCTGGCAGAGTAAGTGCATTTCAATGCTGAAACTGACTTTGCAGATTTGGATTTCAGTTCTGCTTTTCAGTTTTGTTTCTACACATCATTTAATCTAAAAGTCACTGACCAGTCTGCATTTTTTCTGGTGGTCTTCACCAGGAGGAAATGGCAAATTCAAGAACAGGCATTTCTGTGACCCTCGAGAGCAAATTCCGGTCGCTATTGCAAATAATGAGCAATTAACTGTGAAAGGTCTGCAAATAATGCAATTGAAGGTAGAGGATGTTGATCTGAATTCATGTACTACCCACATCTTTGTCTGTGTTAAAATATTCACAGGTACTAATGCTTGCTGTATCGTGGGAGGGAGAGGCAAAGAAGGAAGTAAGGGAGGCAGAGAGGAAGAAACAAAGGAAGGAAGAAGGTTTTAATCTTATCTCCATTATAAATGCTATTAAATTTTGGATAAGAAATCAGGAAACCACAATTATATATGCAAAACACTTTTTTTTTTTTCAATCACATTATGTTCTTTCTTTTCAAATGTGATGTTTTTGAGATACGATAGCACTGTGACAGAAAAGGAACAGGGGAATACACGCAAAGAAAAAATATACTTTGATCTTCTCTACATTGAAAGATGTTCATAATCTAAATTAAAGTGGCACTGAGAAGCTTGCTTTTGTATCAAGAAATATAAGCAGGAAACCTGGGTTCTAGATGGTCTGTGGCACAACATTCCTATATAATGTTGGACAAGACAAATCCCTCACTGAACCCCATGTTTGTCTCCTCTATTCATGAAAGAAGTAGAATGCCTTACCTTCCAAGGAAGCTCTGAGAATCCACACAAATGAAGGCATTATATGCATGGGAAATAACATTATAGGATTACAGGAAGGCACACTTGCCATACAGGTAATATCATAACTGAAAATAATATTTTTTCATCCTCAGCTTAACTTTCAGAGCTGGTATATATCAACAGCTATGTTTTACCTAGGATGTATTTTCTTTTAATTTTATTTATTGTAAAAGTTTATCTCACGGCATTCAGCAAAACAGTATCTCCATGAATTAAATAAGAGGAATGGGAGTTGGACAATGTCAATCTTTTCTTTCCTTCACAACTGGTAGGGTTCATGAGTAGTGGTGTCTGACTTGTACCATGCTGATGCAGAATGATGCAACTGGATGGTACTGGCCAAAGCATGGTAACATGCCCAAAAGTTGTATTTGCTGGTGTATTTGCTTCTGCCATTTGGATGCACACAAAGAGTACCCAGCACAGGGAGTTTTTCCTATAGTCACTTGGGGACAGGTTTAGTGTGTCAGTGCATCTTGCCAACATTCAAGGCCATGCAGAATCAAGAAGGCACAAAGGTGTCTCAGAACCATGGTAGGTCCCTCCATCTTCTGTAGGTATGCACAGTGTTTCATTTTTCTCATCCTGCACATTTGTAAAGGCAAAAAACCCCCAGTTGAAGTAAAAGGTGCCAAGGCATTAACAAAGAAAAGCTTTGTGGGTGTGTCAAGAGGGAATGTGGAGAGACTATGAGGATAATGCTGGAGAGTATTGAGGGAAAGGAGCTGAACCATGGGGAAAGAGAAAGGATGTGAGGCAGCTGAATGTGAGGCAGCTCAGAGGAAGGAAGCAGTATCTTTTTAGATAAGAGAGAACAGTGTAGATAAATCTGGAGAGAAGGCTGATAACAGCCCATGAGGACTATATTGTTATAACTCCTTGGGGATCTGCGTGGGGTGGTGTCAGTGATACATCTTTGGGCACCAGGAGAATGTTGCTCTGCTGGAGTCCCACTGACGTGTTGAGCCACTTGCCCAAGATGATGCTCCTTTCTGATGAAACGCTGGGGCTATACGCAAAGCCTGGGCATCTCTGACCTCGCAGAATGCTCCAGATGCTTCCCTTGATGGGACCAGAGTGTTATAACCGAAAGACGCAGCCTCCAACTAACCAGGGCTGGTAATTTAAGGGTAGGTTCTGACTACCAGAACATGGTCCTTGGAAAAGTTTTTAACAGGAGCAGTGCCTAAAGAGAGCAGCAATGCTTTTAGAGTGGAATTTCATTACTTTAATGTAGGGGTATATGACATGGAAACCTGCAGGAATTTTATGGCCCAAAAGGCTCCTTCCAGTGCTTCATTCTTATGTCAAACTGGTCAGGAAGGGTGGTGGTGCCTGGTGTTACTCAAATGCCTTTAAAAGTGACCCAAACTCTGGACCTGGCTGTGTCTTCAGACAGTGATAATACACAGTGGAGGGGCCTAAGATCTAGAGGAGGTATGAAGAGCACTTTTGATCAAATGAGAAAAAGTCAAATACTGTATAATGTGGCCCTTGTTGTATGAGCGAAAACACAAAACAGAAACTTCCACATCAAGTCAGTTCCTCAGCATGAAACAAACATGCCCCAAGTAAAACAAGAACAAATTTAATCTGCTACATCTAACTGTGCCAGTAGAAAGGAAAACTATCAAGAACCTGTACTAAACTCCTCTTCATTTTTCCCCTTTGCACCTTTACACCTGCAGAGGAGATAATTATTTGAAGGGTTACTAAATCATTTCAAGCAAAATCTATTAGGTCAGTACATTTGCTATTTAAGCTGTCTAAACCAGTCCATCCTATTTGAATAAGACAGCTGTAGGAGAGCTTGTGCAGTTTTTTCTGCTGGCAGATCTGAAGAGAAGATAAATTCAAGTGGAGGGTTGTGGTGGTAAACAGCTGGGTATGGGCCAAGAAGTGGTAAAGGAAATGGTGACTGACCCCAGAGAAGTTGTCTTGTTGATGTGAACTGAGGCTGTGGGACACATACATCCCTTTCACAGATGCCTTAAGTGTTTCTTAGTTTATGTTTTTATTAAAGACTCATCAGATGTCATTAAGAGCCTCTAGCACAAAACTACCATATCGTGTCTTGCATCAGCACAGCCATTTGCAGAGTCACTGTCTGCCTAAATCCTTAATATTTTCCTATTTATGGCACCCTTCTCATACACAGTTTTGTCCTCACCCTATTTATTCCTAGCAAACATTTAATGAATATATGAAGAATTTTTAATGGGTAAGTTTATCAAAAGCTTTCAAAAACAGCTTTTTGTACCTGAATTCAAGAAATTTTCACCTCATAAGATTTGAAAAGCAAGCCTGTGTCATTCCACTAAAAAGAACCTTCAAGATGTAGAAAAGTTAAAATGCATGTTAAAATTTGTTCATCAAATTTAATTCTAATTCAACTTGGAACACTCGCTTAGAATTGAAATAAACAAGTACTCAAAGTTGGGGAACAAGATGCTGTGATCTTCTTCAAGGACAAGCAAAATGAATGACTGCTTTAAAGAATAGCCATCTCAGCTTTAATTACAGAACTGGTGCAAGAGCTGTTGTAGCATTATTGCATATTTATACATTCCAGGATTAGAATAGGTTCTGAATGGATAAAATACAATTTATTTTCATCATTCTTTTCTCTGATTTCCCATAACGACACCAATTTTGTGCAATCCCACTGCAGATGTGAGTAAACACACTTACTGTTATTTATAACTCCAGCTTTTGGTTGTGGTTGTTAATCTGGTCACAGCCAGTGTTTCATAATCTGACACAAAGGCATCACTTGAGAATTGAATCAAATTACAGATATATGCCACTGTAGCAGATAGATAGGAATATTTGTTAACTTTAAGAGAAGGGTAGTAAAGGCTATGATATACAAATGAACAAACCTTGATTATATATAGTTTCCAAAGTATTAAAATACCTTTCCACTACTCCTGACAGTCACTTACAACATGAAATATTACTTCTGCCTACCATTAGACCCATTTGCATCAGTTGGATCTAAGCTCAGGTAGTATTCCAAGTTCACCCTTCAGCACTGTAACGCTGATGTTGCGTCCTTTACTTTCCAGTATGTGGAATAAAAGATGGCAGCATAGCAAACCTGCTTTGCCAGGGCAGTTTGCAAAAAGGCTCCTCCACAATCTCTTATGTGCCAGAAATTCCATTTTATTCCATGCATCTTTCCTCCTTCATCCTGGGAGTCCTACCATCCTACAGTCCTACCATCCTAGACCCCAGATGCTAACTGTAGGAGAGATCCTATCTGAAACACCAACCGCAGCATCCAGTTGTTAACGAATAGCACAGGCCTCCACATACCCAGTTGAACACATGAAAATACTTACCTATGTTAGAGGCCAAACATGGCTGCAGAAAATAATCTTGTATTTTTCTCTTGTAAGTAAAGATGTAAACAACACACTGGTGCTAGATAGGTTAATACAGAGAAATGCATGAAAATAAAATTGGTTTTGGAATTAAAAACCAAAATGTTTTTCCAAATACATGTTCACTTAAGGGACTGTGTTAACTAAGTGCCTATTTACATACGTATCTATTTCTCCTCGCATACTGACCTGTATCTTTTGAAACACTGTTGGTGAGAGAAAGAAAAATAACTGTATTGTTTCCCAAACTCAGTTCTATGCAGTTATGCTGTGAAGTGAATGGCTTATCAGGAAAAAAATAACTTTGAAATTTGCTGTGTGTAGGAAGGCAATGAAAGATGTTAAGTCCACTCAGGAGGTAACCTGAAAACTATTCTGGTGTTCAGACCAGTCTTGATCTTTCACTGCTGGTGCTTGACCTTTTCCTCCCTGACTCCATGAGCAAATCTTCAAGGAAAGGTAAAAGCTGACCCAAATTTAACTCCTTATTCATCATTCTGGCAATTGATTTTCATGCGTCTCTGTCTCACTTCCCCCTTTGTGCTGAAGAGACTTTTGCATGGAGGCAGGACATTAGAGGCAGACAAGCTAGCTCAATGCTGCAGTGCCTGCAGGCCTTGACCTACAAGCTGATTTTTTTTCTTCTACAGTCATGAGAGAGGAATTGTAAAGAACAGAGTGAAAGACAAGCTTGGCTTATAAAAAATCCCCATTTCTACAGAGACTATTTTTCAAAGTTGTCTGAGTATGAACTATCTTTTAATGATAATTTTTTAAAAGACCATTATCAACACAAAAGCTGTGCTTAGTTTGCTTTTGCATTGGTTTTAATGGAAGTCTGATTAATTAAGTTAGACAAATTAATTAAGCTAATGAAATTAACCAAAAGAACTTTCCATTGTGTGTCCAGAGGCTACAAAGACAGTTTTCGTCAAATGATCTCCTCATTGTTCCCACTCTTATCTGATACAAGGACCCAAGATATACACTACCTTTGCCACCAGAGAGCAGTGGAATTAGGCATTTTAATTACAACAATAATTGTTTCTAATTAGTGACATGCACTAAATGCAAGAGCTTGCACCCTTTCCTTGAATGCTGTTGAATAGTGGTGTCTCTGAAGGAAACAAGGGACCAAGCCCTAAGAAGTTTCTTTTTTTCCTAATATTTCCCTTCATGAATGTTCATTCTGAGAAGGATCTGATGGAGCTGTCAGTGTCTCTGATGATTCACCAGCAGATTTACCCAGATTCCTTCCCTCCCTCCCTCCCTTCCTTCCTCCTTTCCTTCTTTCCTTCCTTCCTTCCTTCTTTCCTTCCTTCCTTCCTTCCTTGCCTGCCTGCCTGCCTGCCTGCCTGCCTGCCTGCCTCCCCCTTGCACAAAACCCCTTTGAATTATTGTCTTTAAAAAGAATAACATTAATAGACATATATGCAGTTAGGTCTGGATTCAAAAACACAATTCAAGAAGTAGATCTGTTACAGAAGTGTGTGGTGGCCAGACAGTGGCTCAAACAGCAAAACAGTAAGTTTGCTTTTACACAGGGAAGCGCTGTAAGAAATACAATCTTTGCAGTACTGCTCTGGATTAATATTTGCAAGCCCAGATGTCTCTTCCTTTGGAAGAGTAGTAGTAAATAAAGTCTCTGCCTTTTCCAGTTACTTGGAGTCTCTTAATCCAGGCTAAGGAAAATACTTTCCAAAACTGATCCATAGGTGATGCAGCTCAGCAAAAAGTCAACATTTAACAGCTGTGTTCAAAAAGTCTCCTGGGGTCATTGTTTGCAATGAGTGTTGGCAACTGCAAGGCTGGGAGGGGCTTCAAACATTTCGGAGGACAGGATTATAATTCATAATGATCTTTACAAATTGGAGAAGTAGCCTGGGGGAAAAATAGAATGAAATTCAATAAAGGAAAAGAAAACCCCACATAATTTATTTGGCTGTAAAACCCAGGGCTGGAAAGATGATGCAAGTTCCTTGAAAGTAGAACATTCCACATGTAACTGAAACAACCAGTGTCACAGGCACAAGACTGGGACAAACAAGGAAACCCACAGTTTTACAAAAAAGGATCCATGGGGTATGCTAACACAAGCTAGAACAGAAGTCAACAGCATCATGCTTTTGTGCAAAATCACTTGGAGACAAAACTTCTGTATAAGCAGAAATGTTGCATGCAAGAGCATGAGGCAATCCTTCTGCGTGGCAAGGCTGCAGCTGATGTTTTGCCTCTGCTTTTGGGCATCACCCTTCAAGGAGGAGAAGAACCAGTGGAAAGCAGTGAAAACCAGAATGGGCCTTTGAAGACAAGACTGAATTAATTAGGATTGTTTTGAATTTGTTTTTCTCCAGAGGAAAAGAGGAAAGGGTAAACTGAGAAGGGTTGCAGTGATCTTCAGCTTCGCAACAGGAAAGGAAACCGTCTTGTTCCCCTTGTCTGTGGCTGATTGCATGACAGGAAAACTACAGTGAGTAAGGTTAAGATCTGACGTTAGGAAATGTCAGGAAAGTGAAGTCTCAAAGGGTCAATTGCTGGGCAGTATTTAGGAATGTAAACCTTGGTTAGGAATGACAGGCAGAGCTGGTCTTGCCTGGGTAGATCCACAGTGTCTCATGAAATCTACAGTTGATATTCTGACTCTATCTTGCTGAAAATAACTGGCCCTGAGCAGACATGAATAATGAATAACTGGGAGAGGGAGATATCTGAGTATGTATGTATAGGGGAAGATGTGTTATGGATTCATGTTTCGTATCCTCATCCCAAACTCAGGCCAGTAACATTCTGTATGATGATAGGATGGCATTTGCTTCTCTCTCTCATTCTCTAGTAGTTCCTTGTGTTTCTCATTATTTCTCCCCCTTCAAACTGTTTTTTTTTTGGTTGCAGGGAAAGGGAGAAAAGGGGTTCTCACACTCTCATCCTCTTGGAACATCCTGCATTTCCAAGGATTAGGGAAAATCTCTTGCAAGTCCACCTGGGGATGCTGATCTCTCTATTACCACTGTGAGAAAAGGGAAGGTCCCTTGTAGTGTGACAGCTGCAGAGGCCACTAAGCTTGAGTCAGGCGAAATAAGGTCAAGATTTTGCAGGCAGAGCATTCTCAAAGTATTGCCTGGGAAAACTGAAGAGAAAATATTTCACTAATACATATTTATTAAAGGTAGAAGAATTATCTGATATGAAAGACAGCAGTTACTGAGGCATGAAAAAGGGATGTGGATCCTCTCTTATGTCACGTATTAATCAGTACCTTTTTAATTGACCACAACTAATCAGAAGATGTTTTTGTGCATTTAGTGGACTTAAGACAGGATAAGACTTTACATTTGCTACAAGGAAGTCTCTCTGTTCTTGGGGTACTGGGATTTTTTGTTGTTGTTGTTGTTCTTGCTTATTTTGGGGGGGGGGGGGGGTTTTTTTTTTTTTGTTTTGGTTTGGTTTGGTTTTTTTTTATTGTAAGGTTTGTAATCAACGAGAAAGTCTTTTCATGTCAGTCAGAGATCTCTAGAGACTCAAAATTTCAGCCACAACTAGAAATCATACAACAGGGCTCAACGGTACTTTACAAGATCTTTTAGTCCATCCTTTCTCTCATAATGGTGGAGCAGCTACAAGTAAATAATTCTCAAGAGGTTTTTGTCTCTCCTCTTTTAAGTGTCATCTATGGTGAAGAGTCCTCTGCCTCCCAAGGCAAGTTATTCCTGTGCTTACAGGCAGAACTTAAATGGATAAGCTGAACCAGGTCTTCTATGGCTATTTCGGAGACTATCACTAAAGGTTTCCTGTCCCATCGTGCTGTCTGAGGCATCTACCGAGCAGATGGAGAGTGAAAATGGAGAAAGCCCCAGTACATCAAGCTCACAGTCCAGCCTGTGAAAGCACCCATGTAGGTGGGTGGCTGAGTTAGAGATGGGGATATCTCCAGCTGTTTGCTCCTTCCTGACTCCAACATATTCCAGTTAGAAGCTAGCATTTGTATTACAAGATATTCTCTCAGCCAGTGGTTCCCAAAGGAGGATCAACACACCAAAGTGAGGAACCCTAACAATTCCATGATTCTATGATTCTATCATCACATCTGTAACTGGTAGAGCAGTAGGCATCTTTCTCTCCAGTGCTTTAAAGTCTGACATGGTAGGAGGGAGACTTACAACTAGGAGAAACAGCTAGAACAGAAACCAGTTTGGAAACTGTCCCACCAGGCATTTATCTTGGTGCAGGAGAGACAGAACAACACAGCACCTACTGGTGCATGGTTTTAAAGCTCTCTATGGTGAGTGTGCTTGGCAGCTTCCCCTTAAGATTCACGGATGGCTTTGCGAGGGCTGCAGTGATCTGTAGTTACGACCACAAGCCGGCAGGCGAGGTCTGGGCCGTGGTGAACCCTCAGCGAGGGCTCATTCTCACTGCGTCTGCATCAGCCAGCTTTCCCTGTTTTTAAACAGCGCATGGTACTTTCTGCTGCTCCTTCCCAGCTTTCCTCTCATCAGGTTCTCTCTCTGAATGAACTACCATGGGTGGCCACATACTTGTAACTGCCTGCACCTCACAAAACCTGTGTTTAGTATCTCATGCAAAGGGGGTATTGTTGGGTTTCATGTTAGTACTGATCTTACATTGCCTTGAAACTGTTATTTTACTTGTATGTGGTGCACTAAAAGCTTTGACTGAGTATTTAGACATACTTTTACTATTATAGCAGGAGGTTTCTGTCTCTTACTGTCAGAGTAGATGTCCTCTTGTACAAGCACCCCAAGGCGCACCACAGGGTTCAGCCCTTAGGGGTTCTGAAAGGGTCCTGGGGCTCAATTTGAAGGCATAAGGCCATGCAGTGAGAAACCCATGTCTCAAGGGAGTCCATGAGAGATTTGCCAGCAGTAGGGAAGATACGGCAGCAAGGGCCTTCCTACACACACTTAAGGGAAACTTAGCACATCTCCAGTTAACACAGGTCACAGCCAGTGCCACTGCAGCTCAGTTGCCCTCTTACCCTGACCAGGGGATGAAGCCTGCAGGGGAGCATGAGCATCAGCTGCCCTCATGCCTCTTTGGGACGGATACATTCAGTGGGCTGGTATTTCAGTCCCAGTGTTTCTTCCAGAAACACTGATTCATAAAGTGTTAACACTGCACAACGTCATGTCAGCTTTTAAATCATGAGCAACATGGACCAGTGGATAATGAACTCTCAGTATTGATATCTTGGGTCTGCTTATTTGTTTTCCTACAAAATATATGCACACACACACACACACATATATATATATAATTATACACACACACACATGTGTAAATAGAAATTCCCTGTCAAAGACAGGGAATATTATAATGTGCTACAGCATAGACTATATATAGCCAGATGCTCACTGCAGATATTTTGCTTCCTATTTGCAATTATGAGAATCACATTCCTTCCCACAAATCATTATATAACTCTCCCATGGCAACTGCAGCAGTTGTGCAGGAAAATAATGTTAGGAAAAGATGTACATATTTAGCTGTTTCAGTGAAAAAGGACGTATTACTAGGGTAATTAGACACCTCAATGCCTAGGTCTTTTAGTACTCACGAGAGAGGCTGGAAGCTGTTTCCTCTTGCTAGGATCAACCAGAGCCTAGATGAAAGCTTTTTATCTGGTGGACGCGAGCACATTGGAATTGGTGCTGGGAAATCTTTGGGCTATTAAAATTTGCAGTCTATATTTTGGCCACAGGGTGCCGCTACCAATTCAGTTGACAAACCCAGTTTCCACAGCGAATTTTAACAGCACGCCTTGTTGTAACTCGGCCTGTGACGCTAGTTTTTGTGGGGCTGCCCGTTGTCCAAAGGTTCATACTATAACCCTTTTCTTGCAGTCGCCAATGGGCTTCAGTTCAGCTGCAGTCAAGATGTTTCTTCACAAAAGAGTTGCTTTTTATTAAAGTTCACAAGTGAAAGGTGAGCAGAGTTAGTAATAAAAAGGATCTAAAAAAGAACTTTAAGAGATATTTCATAAACATCATATGGTTATAGAGGGTTAAAAAACCTGATTCTTGTAATAAGATTTGAGATGAATCTGCTGAAAATAAGCTGTGCATCTCTGCTGTTATACAAACTCATAAAAAGTATTAGTGAAAGAAGATTAATCCTGTTGTGAACTTCAGACCTCTCCTCCATCTTCATTAGAAATGTGCTGTTTGAGATTTTTTTTTAATCAGCTGCAGATTTTTTCAGACTGCTTCCTCATGTTATCCTCGCTATTTTAGTGACCTGTGTTCTATCGGGAACTGGTGGATATAAATGCCATACCATTACAGTAGTCTAATAATACATTCAGAACTGAGAATGTTTATTTGCAGTCCTCAGTGGTTAGAAAAATGCACATTTTCTAATGTGGGACAAGCATACAGATAAAAGCACCTAGTGAAAACCCAATCAGTATTTTGCAGCATCTTCAGGTAGAGAGAGAAAATGTGAAGCTGTCGAGTCATCTCTCCAACAACAGCTGGGCAGATGCCAGCTGAAAACCACTGTCAGAGCTCTCACTTGACTCTCCTCTGAGAGGCAATGACAAAAGGAGGGGAGGATGTGGTGGGAATCCTGTGCTGGGTAGCCAGAGAAGACGAGGGGAGGGGTGGTAGCAGCAGCACTAAGGACAAGTGGCAGGAAGGAAAAAGGGGCAACATTTTGGGCATGGAAGGGAAAGTATATAATACTATTGATTTTCTCCAGTAAGCCTTTCTTACAAAACAGTTGGGAGCCACTGACAATTCATGTTTCTGCAGGTGATAGAGACCATGTGCTCATCCTGGAAATCATAAACTTTTCCTGGAAATCGTGACTTCTTGAATGCTGCTGGCATCTGGCCAAGTCAGATATAATTTCACTGATCCTGTACCTGAAATCAATTCATAATAATGCAGCGTGGCGAGAGCCTGACAAATAACCTCACAGTGCCATTGTTGATTGCGGAAAGGATTTCATATTTTTTACAGAAATTTGCCTCTATTCACAGCTGGTTGCTTTCAGTTGCCTGATATTAGCTCATGCAACAGTGAGTTTCAGGCATGCGTTTCAATGTCAAGCCTTTGAAAAGAATTTCACATTTTTCTGTAAGCTATATATCACCTTGTTTCACTTCCCTGTGTTCTGCAAGATCCTGGATTTAAGAAAGTAAATAGCAGAAATTAAGGGCGACTTCATACCATTTCCGTGCAAGGCACAGGACTGATGTTCCCACAGGAAAATAGTCTGCTCAATTCCCTAAATGTGAGCTCAGTAAAAATCCCCAGATTCTCATTAAATGGCTGGAATGTGTCAGACTGTAGAAATCAAAACACTCTGCTGAAATCGTTCAGAGAAAGCTCTGACAGTCTCCTGCCTGATGTATGCATGAATGTGTGCATGTATGTTGGCATATACGTACTCTTGCTCTACTCCTTGGCAGCTCAGCTGCTGATTGTCTTTGGTATTGGATCCAAGAAGTCCATGGCTGTTACCTCCTTTTGGACAACATGGAGCAGTTTGGTATCTGCTCCCCAGCAGGAGGAAAACACCTTCCAAAACACCCAAATCCTCTTCTAAATAAATTCATGTTGCTCTGGCAAGTCCAATCACCATCTTAAAACTCTTTTTTTTTCCCTAGAGAGGTTTTTTTTTGCATGAGCTATTTACTCACAGCTTAGCTAGTGCCACATGAAGTCATTATTGTTGTCCATGAACTTGTGTTCTGAGAGAACAGATGGCCCCCAAGACCTTATACGTTGGGGCAAACAGCTCCTTTTGAAGCTGTTTCCAGTGGCTGGTAAGGTAGGAGCTGGGAGAGCACTGACTGTTACTGGAAAAGAAGAACAAGCACTCGACTCTATCTGGAAATGTAATTTGTGGTGTTGTGTTTTCCCAGACTGATAACCATGTTCTCTTCTTAATAAAAATCCCTCTGTTTGCATCACTTCTTACCTGCCTGCTTGAGCAGGTGTAAAGGCAGGCCAGGCCAGTGCCTTTAGCTTTTACACAATCCTGGGATGTGGGCTCAAGTTGCTAAGCCACTTGGCAGATGATTGACAATTGCATTCACAGCAGTGGGAAAGAACAATATTTATTTAAAGAATTAAGCTAATGAAGAATACAGCAGGAGGATGGGTGAGAAGGGAGTAACACAACTCGGCTGCCACAGGACCTGCCAGCAGATAGCTATAGATAAATCACAGATACTATGCCAAACAAAGACAACAGTTTTTGTCCTTCAGAGTTTTTCTAGTTAGAGCACTGGTCAAACTCGACTTTGCTTTTTTAAAGAGATCTGACAGGAGCAAAAGTGCAAGTGCATGGAAGGAGGCCTGACACAGTCCTCCTTTTTATTGATGCCCCATACAGACAAGCTGGCAGGAGCAGGAATCTAAGATTTCCTGAAAAGAAAGAAAAAGATAATAAAAAAAAATAGCAGCAGGATCTTCTGTAGTGAAGACTGGAGAATAAAACAGTGAGAGATCTACTAAGCTCCTCAGCAGGGGGAAGGGCCTACCCACCTTCACATGGACAGCTGAACAAATACTCTGCCTTCACTGCAATCCAAAGATACAGCTCCTGAGCCTCCTTCCCACTATTAGCTTTCTAAACGCAGCACAGCAACAGCAGGCTTCAGCTGAAGCTTGCACAACTCTTGCAAAAAATCAATGCTCTTGCTTCTTGGCTAAAGCTGGTTTGGATATTCCTGAAATGCATTGCAATAATCACAGTTTGACTGCCTTCTGGAGAGCTTGTTCTGACTTGAAGCCTACAAAAGCTCGAGCCTGCAGGATAATCTGAATGCTTCAGACTTTCTTATTCCATGCGGATGGTCCTAAAACTGGGGCCTGAACATAACTGCCATTTCAATTAGTGGCTTCAGGAGAACAAAAAAGGGGCTCTGTTTACTACAGTGAGACTGGTAAGATGATCTCTTTCCCAGCCCTAAGCTCCTACTGGTCCAATAATAACCAACAACTGGGATTTCCATCACTTGCATCCTCTGGGAGATGCTTATATATTACTGATTCATATTGCAAGTTTCCTTGCTATGTGACTGCCATAAGTCCCGCAAATCAAAGAGCATTGACACCTTGCTGAAGGAAGGGATACTGAGCAGAGCTGGACAGGAACTTTTCAACAAAACAACTGTCAACACCAAAACATTTAAAGGAAACAATAGGAGTGCCAGTGAAAGTTTAATGAGGAAGGTATTTCAGAGAGAGATGCATCCACTTCCAATTGATGGGTACACCATGGGAAGAGACGTTATCTGGCAAACAGGAATCTACCCGTCATTGAATCTGTGGCTCGGTGTCTCTGTTTGCCCTGACCCACTGGAGATGCCGCCTGCAACATAAACTGTGGACATACTCCCTTTAAACCCAGTATGAATGATGGCATCCTCCCTTCCCAAATTAAAGATGAAGTGTGTTGGCAGAAACTCCTTCGGAAGCAGGAAATGTCTGCACAATGCTTCCTGCTCCCTTCCCAGCAGATCTCCTTGCTGCCTCACCGCTGCCAGAATTGGCAGCTCCCAACTCCCACTGCCATCAGAACCCAGAGCTCCTTAGTTTTCTGAAATTACAGAAACAACTCTGTATAGCTGAGCCCTCTGTTCTCACCATTTAATTTACACCATTTTAAACCCCTGTTTGATTGTGTACTACAAAGCCAGTAGTACATACGAGGTCTAATTTGATATGATATAGTTGAATCCTTCGAAGTAAACTTTTTTGACATTATGTAGAAGCAAAAAGCCCCACCTCTTAAAATATTCTTCTAATAAACATCTTTCTAAGCTTTCGATTATTTGCAGGAAGTTTCCACAATGAGATATTTGGGACCAAAAGATTGTATTTGCCAAAAATGAGCTAAAGGAGCTAAAGTAAACGTAGCATTTCAGTTGTGTGGCAGTGGTATTATAAACACACTTCCAGTCTAGAACGGCTCACCTGATTTCCAGAGGTACCATTTGACCATCAGGCCAGAGGAACTGCTGGCCTATTCCCTTGTGGAAAGACCAACTTTCATGTATTAACCAAAGTACTCGCAACAGGTGTAAACAACTTTCCATTAGAGGTAAAGTTCCTGATACATTAGACAACATCACACTTTAACCTTCCAAGATCTAATTTAATTCCTAGGATCAACAGCTCATGTTACTAATACATTTTGCCAAAACCCTGGGATCATGTCCTACATATTATAGTAATTCTTTCCAGAAGAATTTCAATTTGTAAATAATGAAGAGCTCGTACAACTCCTTCTGTTAGCAGCACTGCCGGGCCTTTTGCCAGTTTGTAAGCTGAAGAATTTTGGTGTTTAGTGCTCCCATCTGTTCAGAAAGCCTGAGGGTGAGTAGTTATCAAAAGCAATATGTGGGCTTTTTTATTCCATGTCTGAGATTTTATGACACACTTTGTCACAAAACAGGCCACTGGGGAGAAAAGATTTCCCTCCTCCTGAGTCTCTCAGCTTGGGGAACCTTGAAGTCCCACATACTTGATTTTTGACCAATCTTGATCTGAACAGACCAAAATTTACACAAATACCTAATAATTCCCGTCTTGATACCTCTGATAGAAATACGACCAAGTGCTTCACAGTTATGAAAGAATTAAAATCTCAGGCATGTATATACTCAGCGCAGAGGAATTCGATAAACACAGCTCTGTTTGAATGAGGGCTTTGAAGGCAGCCCCGCTGTCAAGGTATAAGGAAGCTTTTGTTTCCCAAATAAACACTTCAGATGTGCCCTTCTGCTGCATCACAGTTTGGAAGGTGAGGGTTCCTCTCCCTGTGGGGATGGCGGGGTGCATGGGGTGGAGACACAGGGCTCCAGTCAACCTGCCTGCTGCAGGGGGACTGCCTGCCTGGTGAGAGCCCGTCTGATCCACTCGGTCAAATGGCATTCTTGCTCCCTTTCAGCTGGGATGCCTCAACCCTCCTGGTTTGAATGCACTCCAGCATAAAGGTTATTTTCCATAAGTGACCATTTCATTAGAAATCACTCAGGACACCTAAGGGCAGGTTGTTTGGCAGCTATGAGCTCTCTACATGCTGTGTCAGTGGGCTGTTCGCCATCTGCCCGCTGTCCCAACACAGGGACACCCTGCTCTCCTGCCAAAGGTGCTCTCTGCCTCTTCCCATGAGGCAAGTGGGTCATGCTGCGGTAGCATTCACATTGCATCTCCTGCAAGTTCTGTCTGTAAAACTTTCACAAAAGTAAAGATTGTTGTTGACTTCTTTGTCTGGCAGCACATGAGAGAGTGCAGATGTCAATGGAGTGGCTCTAGGGCTGGTGGTATCCACTGCAGAAAGCAGGTGGGAATTATCACCTGCTTTGTAGAAACCCCTACCTTGTTAATCAAAACAAGTTATTGTACCCAGTGATCCTGAACTCCAGTGTGATGCCAGAGTATAGATAGAGCAATCCCCCCCTTTACTTTTTATTTCTTTAGGACAAACTGAGAAATTGAACTCCTGAATTGAACAAAATAAAGGAAAATCGCCAAGGGGCCTTAGATGACAAGTCCTGGGTTCAGCTACAGCAGTCATTTTTCTCCTTAGTAGCTGGGGGCGTGCTGTGTTTTTGACTTTCAGGCTGGGAACAGCACTGATAACACCGATGTTTTTAGTTGTTGCTCAGTAATGTTTACTCTGACCAAGGACTTTCTCAGGCTCATGCTCTGCCAGGCAGGAGGGGAAGCCAGGAGGAAGCGGAGGCAGGACACCTGACCCAAACTGGCCAAAGGGGTATTCCATACCACAGCACGTCCTGCCCAGTATATAAACTGGGGAGAGTTACCCGGAAGGCCCAGATCGCTGCTCGGGTCGGGCTGGGTATCGGTCGGCGGGTGGGGAGCGGTTGTGTCCTCTCCCCTTGTTATTTCCCTTATCATTATTATTATTGGTGGTAGCAGTAGTGGTTTGTATTATACCTTAGTTACTGGAGAGCTGTTATCTCAACCCGTGGGAGTTTCATTCCTCTGATTCTCCTCCCCATCCCTCCGGGAGCAGGGGGAGGAAGGAAGAGGAGGGGAAGCGAGCAAGCGGCTGTGTGGTTCTGAGTTGCTGGCTGGGCTTAAACCACGACAGTAGATTTTTAACTTTTATTTAAAGCCTACATTTTGTGGACATCAGCTTCTTGGGGTTTTGCTCTTGGCCTGCTTTAACTCAGAAGACTCACTGTCAAGATAATCATAAGCAGGATCCTACATATTTACTTAAGTTTCTGATCTGTTTGTTGTAAATGTTAAGTGTTATGAATGTTGTAAATGTTGATAGATTTTGTAAGGTTCATCCACTAAAAAACTAGTGGTTTCATGTAGTTTTAGCACAGCAGAAACCAGACAAAATCCAAATGAACTTTATTACTAAAATTAAAAACAGTATTAAGAACTCAGAATTCAAAGAAGCTCTGTATTTGGAGAAGGCTGGCATGGCAGGCACAAGGTGGAAAAGAAATGTCAAAACACAAGCCTGAGAAGGAGCTCCAAAGAACCATTATTTTAACACCCTTGAAATCAGCCAGTTTCCGTACTCATTAGATATAGTTTGTAAGTATAACTTAGTGGTAACTCAGAGTACCACATTTGACTGGTTTCACATAACTTTGCATGCATTTATTTTGCAATATCATTACAGTTATGAAGCAACCTCCACTCAGCCCTGCACAAGTCTATTGAACCTCTGAAAGTCAGGCTGGCTAGTCTCATTAAAAAAATCATTAAAAGTGTCAGAGCTGCTTTTCTTTTCCTTAGTCACAATGCATTCCAGCCCTAACGAACAGCACAGCAAGAGATTTATTACCCTCCTGCTCTGCTAAGGAGCATCAGGAGTCTTCCCTGTTGATGCAGATCATCTAAAAAACGTTCTGCTTTGTATGCGTTATCAGATCTTCTAATGCACCACAGCTAATTAGGCCTTTGCCTTCCAGACCCCAGATCTTCTCTTACTGCTGTCCTCCAGTTTCAGCTTTAGTTGGCTTGTGCACATGGAACTGAATAAGCCTGTTTTTGTTAAGTATCCTGTCTTAAGAGAGATTGTTTGGGAAACGGTGAGTAGAGTCTAAAATCAATACCTGAGTGAGATTTAGGCACTTATTCCTCTTTTCATTGAAATGAGAGACCCAAATCTGACATATCCTTGAAAACCAAGGCCTTAAGGGCAGGAAATTGTACATTTAGGGGTTTATCCTCAAACAAGTAGAAACCATCATAACTCAAGCCATGCATGCTGCTGGGATAATGAGCAACACTACAGCCAGCAGCTGGTGGCCAAGCCGTCCCCAGGCAGGAGAGGCTGCTGCTGCTTGTCCCCATCCAAAAGGAAGCATTTGGCATGGCTGGGGAGCCCGAGCAATGCCCGCTTTGGCACCATGGCAGGTAAAGATGCGTGGCATTTGGCGAGGAGAGGCGAAGCACAGGCAAAGTCACTGTTCTCTGCTGGGACCAGCAGTCCCTGGAGCCCGTTGGCTATCTGAGAATGCTGGGGGGAGCTCCCACACAATGCCTTCTAGGAAGTGATGCTCTTAACATCCACTGTGGGTGCAAAGGGCAGAGTCTAACAGATAAGGCATGGGCTTTGGCTCCTTGCCGCTGCTGGAAAAGGTGGTAGGAAAGCAGTCAGTTCAGCTTGCTGCATGGCTGATTTAGGCAGCAGGCTGCGTGGGGGAGCAAACACACGCAGCACTAGCATGGCAAGGTGTCAGTAGGACTTTTTATTTGCTTGCTTGTTTTTTGTTTGTTTTCAGAGAACCTCCTTCCCCCCTTTCTCCACAGGATTTCAGCACGGGCAGAAAGCATGTCTGTAGAGCAGTGCGATGTGTCATGAAAGGCCTCACATCTCTGTGATTGCAGTTATTAGGGATGTGAGCATGGCATGTCTTGTGGGAAAGGGGAAGGATCTGGAGGTGCAGCTTAATGAAGTGAAAGGGTCTCTTTCAGCAACTAAGAAAGCTTATCAATATTGACTGGAAGCATTAAGCTTGTATCAATAGTTTTATAGTTTAGAAAGTTTGACTTCCTGGAAATTAATTGAACACTTCGTTTCCAAATACCAGCACAGTACATCCTCATCAAGGATCCAACGGATGAATTGGCAGTGCCTGCCGTCTGTGACACCTGGATTCAAATTATCTGTGAGACCTCTTGGCATTTGAAAAACTGAAGGTTTTGGTGTGTTGTTTTTCCATCTGAAGATGAGCCACAGGAACTCTAATTTTATTTAGTTGAATACTAAATTAAATGCACATGATTTATTTGTCTTCGGTGCCTAATATGTCAGCTTTAAACTTTACGGTTAACAGCTGCCATGAGGCACAATGCTGGAGTTCGTATTTCCCAGCCACTGCCCAGACAGCTGCAAGCTCAGACTCTGGGATATCTGTTTTCAAGAGTTTCTTCGAAATCTTGAGAACTGGCCTGATCCTTTCATCTTGAGTGGATGCTGAGCCATGGTGGAGGGTGCAGTGGGCACAGTGAACTTCCACAGGGAATGGCAGAGTTCCCAGGGATCAGCCCATCCACAGAGATGAATTACATCTGCTAAGGTGGATGTGGGTTACCAATGTTATGTTTAAGTCAAGGTTCTATCTGCAAGGCTCCTGGAAAGCTTCAGATTAAAACCCAGCCACAACAAATCTTTCTGAGCTGGCTAGAGCTTCCTATGCAAGGTACTATGAAGTGCCAAAAATTCACTTTTAAAGACCCTAAGGAAAGGGAACTCAACACACAGAAACAAATTAATGACACCATTTTAGAGCAGATTTTTAAAGCAGCTATTAAAGGGTCACTGCCAATTAGAAAATCACTAGAGATTTATTGGAAAACTAGGGCAATTTCTTAAAACTGCTTTCAGATTTAACCTTCTACTCCTAACCAGGTTTTGTGGTGAAAGCATCATATTTCTCATTGTTTTAAGAAACAGTTCCCTGAGCAGAAGACCCAATGAGCTCTGGTTACTTGTGCCTCGGTGACTAATGATATTCTGCAACTCAAACTGATGGAAGCATTTCCTATGGCTGGAATATTTAAACTTCCCTTCTCCTGGGTGGCTTCCTTCAGAGTCTGGTAACAGAGCTCAGAGCTCACAGTAACAGCACTATTTTAGGTCTTTCTCCTCCACCCAGTCACAAAAGGTCAGAAAACCTGTAGGAATTTAATACATTTAAGAATTCTGTATCTCTCTCTGATATGGCTGCAGCTGGCCAAAAGTCATTGAGGAGGACAAGGAGAAAGACAGACAGAACCCCAGGCCCTGTAATCAGATGAACAGCCAGATATCTTTAGGAAATTCAACTAAAAATAGATTCCCTGTAAGCTCTTGCTGTGTGACTGGCCTACCCAAGCCACAGGATATCCTCGTTAAAGGAACTACGCTAGGAAACAGGAAAAGTGACTTAAAGTCATGTCAAAGGTCCAAAACACACCATATAACACTTGATTTCCACCACCCACCCCCCCCAGTGTAGTCATCCTGAGTGTTGCTTGTCACTGCTGTAAGTTTGGAAGGATAATCTTGCAATCACCCTATCATCTCCCTCTCTGTTGTTTTGCTAAGGTTCCCTTTCTCTTCGTTTTCTTCAGGGCTCACACACACATCTATAAAATCTATAAATGTCTGTGTGAACATCATGCAGGTGACATACTAGTAAATTCTTGGTGTTAGGTTACTATTTCCAGCTTTGCTAAGAATCCACACTACATCTATGTGTACATAAATACACATATATGTGCGTATTTGGTAACTGTTCCTTTAAGGTGCAGAAACGAGACAGACAGGGTTCAGTTTAGGCAATGTAGTAGGCTCTGTGTAGGCAGTGAGAAGCAACCTAGAATATGAATCCTGGCTCAGCTTTGATGTAATCTCCACTGAAGTTGAGGGAGTTGCTCTGGATTTACGGTGCTGTTTATGAGAGCAGAGCTCGGCACAGAGCCCTGTGGCTCAGCCTTTATAATACATACAAAATATCATCTAATTGTGCTTGCTTCTACAAGATTAACCCAGCTGGTGAGATTTCTGCATGTAAATAGCTATGAAATACATTGTGTAATCCCCGTGACTGATGTTTTTGAACACGTTTTGGGCAGTGCTGTGGTGGCTGTCTACACCAGATTCATTACCCACCGGAGGGCTGACGGTATCAGCACAAATGCTGGTTTGCAATGTCTCCTGCATGGTGAAATCAAGCCAAAACAAACCACTTCAAAGCAAGGATGTGTGAAAGGCAAAAATTTCTGACTCACTCTCCCCTGAAGGAGAAGGTGTAATGCTGGCTCTTCTCCCACGTGCCTTCCTCTCCCCACCTTTCCTCATTGATACATTAACAAGCTTCCTGACATAGAGATAGGAATTTGTGCAGCTCTACAAGTTCAACAGCTCTCGCTGCTTGTTCCTCAAGTGACTGAGAAGTTTCTTTGTAACACCACAGCTACTTGCTGTGAACATGATTACAGATTAGGTTGACACATGAAGATTTATGGCCAGTGTAAAGATGGATGGTTTTAATGGGAGGGTTTACTGTGATCTTAATCTGTCCTGGTTTGTTCCCAGTTAATTTCGCATGGAGTTTCCCAGCTCATGTGAACTCAGAAACTGCAGCTGAATAAAAAGAAGTCACATAAGACTGTGCCCTTCTCCCTTAGGTTAACCCATGTCTTGAAAGCCACAAGTTTGGCCTCTTGTATCTAGAAAGCCATAGGAAACATGCTGTTAGATTCAAACAAACAAGAGCCTGTGAGCCTGTGATGAAAGCTGGGTTTATAACACAAGCACAGCAACAGGTGAGCTCCATAACAAACTTGGTTAGAACTGAGAAGCCTAATTAAGCAGCAGCTGAACAAAGAACAAATAACTCAGCTTTGTACTCACAGTGGTCTACTGAGAAAGAGTGAAGAATCCACCCAGCTCCTACCAAAATTAAAGACATATTTATGAACAGAATTGTTTCTAACAAGACGACAAATCTCATCCTTGTGTAACTGTCCTGCGGTCAATGGAGAACCCCAAGGGATTAATTAAAAACAGAATGTTCATTAAAGTCTTCTATGATGTGCCAGCTGGTCTTAAACGGGGAAGCACGTTAATGGTTTCTCAACAGACATGTTGCAAGATCAGCTTCTTTTATTCAGCAATTCTTGTGTTTGGAAACTGTCTTTTTATTTCTTTATAGAAATAGCATTCCACTGTACTGTTGGGAAAAAAAAATTGAAATCTAATACTCTTTGTATGGATTCTAAATCTTCAATTTGTTCTGGCATTGTTCTGACAGTTCTGGAATCTATTTTTTTCTCTTCATTATAATTTGCAGAAAAATTCTTGATCTGTAGAAAATGATAAGGGTGTTTTAAGTCATTGATTATGAAAGTTCACTGTTTTGATTAACTGTGTCTAGACAAAAAAGTCAGAATAAAACGTGGTCTTAGTCACAGTTCACTTAATCCTTTAAGCCAGATTTTCAATGCAAGAGAGTTCATGTTTATACATTTAAAATTATTTTGAAAAGTGCTTTGCAGTTTCAATGGAAATTACAATGTTTCTTTAAACAATTCTCTCCAGCAAAATAATTTTTACAGTTTGCTTTAATTTAACACAGAAGATCATCCAGAAATTCTATTATTCCATTAAAATAATTTTAGTAAAGAAATTTGGTCATTTGAAGGAATATTCTCACAGCTTCTGTTACTGGTTTTAGCAGCTTTAAGAAACAGCTCATTATAAAATTGTTGTATATTGATAATCCTGCTCCATATGTGATTTTTCTTTTGATTTTCTTTATCTTTTAAAGAAATTAACTTTGCTTATGACACTCTCCCAGTTCCTTAAGCTTCCAACGAAAGAAAATATTCCCATAAAAAACCACTTCAAATCTATTTCCATTTCAATATGTTATAGTAGCTTGTTATTTATTTTAAATGTAAGTGAATGGTATTAAATATTTCCTAATAACTTTTCATCCCTAAATCTCAGATTTTTTCTAATTCAAAGTGGAATATGAATATAAAATACAGTGAAATGCGTGCAGGAGCAAAAGGGTAACATACAAGTGTCAGTATAGGGAAAAAAAGCAGCAATTGTAGAGCTGAGATTTTACTCCTCCAAAACCTGAAAATTTCAACTTATTTTTCTGTCTCAACTCTCCATCTTTTTGGCAGTCATGAAGATGTCTTTACAAAATACAATTATTAGAAGATGTGGGCTTGTTGTGTGAGGCACCACTGTAATATATGGCAGAGATATAAGAAGGATCGTAGAAGAGGGGACACCCTGCTGTACATTTGTAGACCTATTTTGTGGCACAACAAAAGATCTCTATTGAAACATTATATCCCACAGCACAGTTCCTGGAAGTTTAAGAACTGGCTGCAAACCCTTATAGCTGGTTTATTACGTAAAATCATAATGACTTACTACTGACTATTAATTTTAGACTGTAAGAAGCTCTGTTTTAGGAATGTCTTGACTGCACTTCCAGGGGTTTATTTGTACAGACAGAAAGCAAGCTTCTGAACTTCAGCCAAATCCAGAACCATCTTAGACTTAAGAGTTCAGGCCTTGCTCTTCAAAGCTGAGTATTTTACATGCAAAACCTTTTCAATATGTTGGTGGTTACATTCCTGCTGGCTTGGTGCAGACCA
>NW_009926663.1:25515-54594 GCF_000696875.1 Nestor notabilis
AGGCAGAGCCTGTCTCATTTCTGGGGTGTCAGGGTATGACAGGCAGCAGTCAAAAAAGCCTTGATCCAGTTACCAGAGATGTTCGGTGGGAATCTTTTGTGCCACCAGTTTTGGTTGGATTTGATCAGAAGTAAAAAGATTTTCAAGACCATTCAGCCTTGGCATAACTGTTTTTCCTAATCTGTGTACTGCCAACCTCAGAGGGAGAAGACCTGAAGACCAGTCCTTTGATGGTGCCTCTGTGGTACTCCAGCATTGATAACATATTGCTCACTGTGTTGTGCAGCCATCTGCTTTAACAGGCACCAGTGTTGCTTTCCCTCTATCAGCAGTGCAAGGACAGCAGCCACCATGCTTACACAGTACTGACAAAACTGTCTACAACTGCAACAAAAGCCATGTAAAGGGGTCATTTGAATGAGTGACCCAGAAAAGACATGGAAGGCAACACTGGGCAACACTCCTCACCTTCTAAGGCATGTTTTGGGGTATCTCAGTCCTTAACCTCCCCTCATCTCTTTCCTCCTCCTGCTTCTTACTTTTCCCGTATTATCTACCAGTCACATGCTCTGAAATGCCATGGGAATAGATACCTCTTTCATCTCTATGTAGGCTGTTTTTGTTGCTCCTGCAATCTCACAGTGTGTGAGGAAAGATTGCGAGCAGGAAAAGAGGAATACAAAATGAAGCCAAACCTCACTCATATCACAGCATGTATCCACATCTTGGAGCCAGATATGGTGCAGGAGAGAACAACTCAAGGTACAAATGACCCTCTCCTCCTTATAAACCCCCAAGATGCAAATCTGATCATGGAGATACACATGAAAGGATTTACATGAGCCCATGAACTTAAAACAACTGTTGGAAGTTACACGTCTAGTAGAATAGCTTCTTCATCAATAGGGCAGCACCAGCACCTTGACAACACCAGGGAACTAGAATGATGACTTTGCACTGCTGCTTCCCTCAGCATAATTTTGAACTTCAATTTCCATTGACATAACTCTAATTTCTCATTCGTAATTGGCAACCTCTCCATATCCGTTTCTTGTATTTCAGGACTAATTGCAGGTCGTGCTACTTTACCTATTCCACCAATGTTTACATTGTATTCATTTAAAGAACACACAATAAGCAAGAAACAACAACTTCCCTGATGCTCCCCCCTCACTCCCCCTGCCCCAGTCACTCAGTGAATTATATGGTAATTGTTTATTGGAAATGACCTCATAGTTTCCTAATTTTGTGGGGTGATCTGAAGCATAATTCTTTTACAACCACAACACATAAATGCCTTGGAAGTATTCAGCTGGAACCTATAACCACAGATGATTCCTGTGCAGTTGGCAGCTAAAATGTAGCCCACATTTGTAAGTGACAAATTATGGGATAATAATAACCTTTGTGGAGTTAGATATCCCAGAACACATGATGCCAAGAGACGATAAAAATGACTATGTAAGGATGGTATGGAGAGCTACTATTTATATGAAGTGACTGTATATTCAAAAGAAAACCAAGATAAAACAGGACACTTCTGTGCTAACATTTTACAGTAAGTACTCACATGACAAGTATGTTTTTGACTGTTTAGAAGCATGCATAGATTTTGCCAGCACCAGCACCTCTTACTGCCCTCTTCCTCTTAACTTCCTACCTCTCTTGTTGAATAAAATTTGCTGATTTTTAACAGGAAAAATAATCTCTGACATTTCATAAGCATTTCAAGAGGGCAGGTTTTTGGGTTGTAGGGTTTTTTGGGGGTTTGGTTTTGGGTTTTTTTTTCCTACCTCTGGTTTCTTTTTTTGCCATCTTTTCCTTCATTTTGTGGTACATGGCCATGAGTTTTACTCACTTTAGAACAGGCTCTGAGTGAATGTTTTGCCCTGGAGATCTTCTTGTAACAGATTAGATTTCTGACTATTTTATAATGATGTCCTGAAAAGGTGTCACAATTCTGAAGACTACGCTTTGGTCAATTTTTTTTTACATCAGATTCTGTTCATTAGCCCTCAATGTACATCCCTGATTCCTAGTTTACTGCCTGGTGGCAAACACAGCTCTTTTCTGTATGGCATTATCACACTTACTTTGGCAAGTAAGAAACAAAACTTTTTTTTCAATTACATGAAAAATAGGTTATTTCAGATCACAGTTCTGCAAAATATGGACAAACTTCTTGTTTTATGGATAATAGCTTTTCATTCAAATGCAATCTTATTAGAAATTGCATCAACATTGTCCCTCTGGAATTTGGCTATAATATTCTTCTAAAGAAGAGGTTTTCTGCAAGTGGACAACCTTTTTCTGAAGAAGTCTTTGAATCAGAAGCCTCTTTCAAGAAGACAAATCCTTCCCTCTGTTTACTCACTTATGCAGTCCATATTGGATATATGATTTTATCTATAATATTAACAATTTTATGTGAATAAATAATGAAGTGAAGACTATAATTTTAAGTGAAGGTGTACTTTGGTTATCCAAGGGCACCTAAACCATTTGAGCCTTGCATAGCTATTGCTGCAGGCCACATTAAATGAGCTTCCAGCATGCTTCTACCTTGCATATCCATCAGTTATCCCAGCAAAACCACAGAAATCAGAGTGGGATGTGGTAGCATGAAATAACCCAGACTACATGTTCAATAGTAAGAGAAAAGACAGTAACATAGGTATTATGTCTTATAGAAAAGCTTTTCATTAATAGCTTTTTTCTAAAATTAAAATACAGCTAAAGAGGAGGAATGCTATTCACAGAAAGATTATATCTCAGTTATTTTGCATGAGTCTCTAAATAGTGATTTAAGAGGTTTCACCTTCAAATCCAGCAAGGCTCTTAACATGGGCTTGTATTAAACATGTAAGCAAAGTGCCTTAAGGTCAATAGAACTGTTCTTACAGTAAAACAGTAAGTATTTGGTTGAGCATTTTGTTCAAGTCTAAATCCTTAATCTTAATTTTTCTGTAGCTGAAATTAGTGCATATAATATTTAAAACACAAACATTTTTAACATAAACAGCACAAAGAGGAAGTAGCAGGATTCATAAAAACTGTGCAGTTCTTACAAGAAATGGATGTTGAAATCACTGTGGATAACAACACACGGTGTTTTGACAGCCAGTTAAAGGTGAACCTAAAGCTTCTACAGTTTGTATAAAACATAACTGCAGTAGCCCAAAAAGCAGGAGTGCTGCAACTTTCATTAAATATAGCTGTCACACCTCATAGCATCAACCTCTTAAATCTCAGTAATGAGCAGCAGGCATTTCAATAAAGTCAGAAATAACTATGACTTTGTGAAGTATTGCTACTTACTTCATGCATATATCCATTTTCAGCAGTTAAAGACACTATCAACAGTCCCTTTTTCTACTTACTGCCTCTGATTTACTGGCTGACTTTGTTATTCCCTTTGTGCGGTTTATAGGACATAATTACTTAAAATGGAAAAGAGAGAATATCTAATAGAAATTTTGCTGCAGACAGTTTCTACTTTCTATTTGTTTAGTTCGCCAGTCTCTAACATCAAGGAAGATGTACCGGCTTGCACAGGGAATACAAATGGCAGAACTGTGATGAAAAAAGCAATAAATAGTGAAAGATATATTACCAAATCATTCATTATTTCAGCCACGTAGTTTCTATACTATAAAATCAAAACAGAAATTAAGCCATCACTTGCAAAATGCATCAAAGGCCCTTGTGACTGTAGGAACCCAGCACAGGATTTATACTCCTTTTAAAGCAAACAGTCTCTGAGAAACAATGATTCAACCATCAAGCTCCAAAAAGGAGTGCTTTGTTTTGTTTCCAGGTTACTTAACTCTGTTTTCAAGATGCCTCCATCAATTTCAAAATGCAAATAGTTTTGAAATGAGGAGTCCAGATGTTTTCTGTTGAAAACGTTTGAATTAAGCTATCCCCCACTACGAGCATTAAAATTTGCTTTGCTGCTCATGTCACATATGTAGAAGACACAATACTGTATAAAGCCCAGTCTGCAAATTAACTCAACCTCATTTATATGTTACATAGACCAATTTTACAATTCAAGTGCATGTTATTTACCAGCATTTAATTAGAAAGGGTAGGCATCTGAACACGAGTTACTACATCTTGAGTCTTCTCTTGATGAGGTGGTTCAGTAGCAACATCAAAAGCAGAGCGAGGAGGATGAAAGAGAAATTGTTCCGGTTTTTGTTTGGAAGATGGGCACCAGAGAGCAGCAGTTCCCAGGAGTTGGAGAGCTGTCAGCCAGCAGACCAGCTCCCCACCCCCTGTAATCAGCATTTGTTGTGGTAAACAAAGCTGCAACTTGCATTCTTCAAACAGGCTCTTTTAGTTAAAAAAATGAGATTTTTGTGTTATTAACAACTGCGATAATTTTACAGACTAGAATTTTTAATGTGTATTGGAGCCAGCGCATCACACCTTTCCCCATTCCTATTTTACGGATTTCTGAGTCTGTAAAGCTTCAATATTTGAAAGAGAAATTGATAATCCATATGTTAGATACAAATCAGGGGAATCATGAACTACCTGGTGAATGACCCTGGCACTTATTCTTTAATGCTATTTCTCCATCAGTAACAGCTTGGGCTTGCGTTATTAATTTTCCTCTTTCAAACTACAGCACACTCTTATTTTCTCCTCAAACCTGCTACCTATGCATTTCCCTGGGTTGAGGGATTACTACCTTTTAACACAACAGACTTCAGTCTTGGAGAATTATCAGCTCTTTTAATCCATTTGGCAGCATGAGTGAACCTTGCTCTTTTCTTCTGAACTATTCTTCTGAGCTTTTCCACGTAACTGAGCACCAGCACAACCATCAGGCCATCTCCGTCTTGCCTCAGCACCACCAAATTCTAAAGTGAACAAAAGCACATAGGGAATTTAAAGGTGATACCCTGGGTCAGAACAAGGGTCCATCTATCCCATCTGGCTACAGCAGATACAGTGGTAGTCTAGGAAAAACAGGCTGAGTATAACTCTTACCCTATATTTACCCTATATTACCCTATATTTTCCCAGTTTCTGGAAATCAGAAATTAGGGACTTGCTAAGCAAGTTGTCTTTTAATAACTACAGATCTCACTCCATGTAGCCACCCTATTTTGTTTTGAGCCTGTTTAGGTGCTAAACCTCTACAGCATCCTATGGCACTTTGGTAATTTGTGCAATATCTGCAAAAGTATCTCTTTTTGTTTGTTTTAGATAGACTGTTTAGGCTTTCTGCTGGATGATCCTGATTCTTGTATCTGGAAAGGCTGAATTGTTCCCTCCTCCTCTTCTCCATGTCATTCAGGATTTCCGCCTGTCTTGGGTGTGTCCTGTTTTGTCCTTCTTTTTTCAGCATTAGCAGTCTTCATGTATTAAGATCCATTTTGCATAGAAGCCTCTGATAATTTTTGTTACTTTTCTTTCTTTTCTTATTCTTCTGCATCCATTTTGAGACAAAAGCTGGGACAGAAGCCAACCTTGTCTGTAAGCTGTTACAACATTATTAGCACAATTATTAGCTGTTTTCTCTTAGCCCGTCCGTAACCTGTTTGCCTTTTTGACAATGGAGGGTTGTCAAGAAGGTATCTTTGTAGGACCATTGTAAGTTCCCCCTCATCTCCAAAACAAACCAGCTAAATTTGGATCTCATAATTGCCTAAGTGCAATTAGGGCTGCCTTCCCACAGCGTATTACTGTGTATTTATCAAAGATTAATTTTATCTTACATTTTATTACCTATTCAGCATGATGAAACCTTTTGAAATTCTCCAATCTGCTTTGGTTTTGATTGTCCCCACTACTTCCAAAACACCAGCAAACTTTCTTCTCTCACTGTTGTTCAGCTTTTCCAGGTGATTTGTGGTCATTCCCAGCCACATGCCCCTGGGATTCCCTCAGTAACTGCTCCAGGAAGAATAGCAACCATTTATTCCTGCCTGCTGTTCCATCTCCTTAGAGCAGTTATTAATGCACAGCCATCTCCCCCTGACATTAGGCTTCTGTAAGATTGTTTGGGAAGGGATATTATAGAAAGGTTTAGGAATCCAAAGGTCATTTTTTTGCTGAATTTGCCCTTGCTTACAAGCGCAATGTTCCTTTCAAAGAACTGTACAGCGTTCATGAGGCATGATTTCTTTATTTATGACCGCTGTTCACTATCTCCAGTAAGTTGTATATATTCGTGTCTACTCATTCTGCTCATTATTATAGCTTCCATCCGTCTGCCTCAGCCGGAAGTCAAATTTACCATTCTTTGGTTTCCTGGCTCCCCTCCGGAGATTATTTTAAAAATTGAGGCCACATTTGCCACCTTCCATTACTCTGGAATCGGGGCCAATGTAAGCGATAGGTTACACACTACTGCAAAAAGTTCAGCAAGTTTAGATTCGAATTCCCTTAGATCCCTCGAGCGATTGTTACCTGTTCCTGGCAGTGTGTTGCTACTCACTTTCTTGATTTGCTCAAAAACCTCTCTACTGACACAACCCCTCAGCCTCGCTCCTGTAAATAAAGACTTTGTTGTACAAACCTCCTTAAGGTTTTCTGTGCTGAATCCTGACACAAAAAATCCTTGGGACATTTTTCTTTTTCCTTTTTCCTTTCCTCTTTCTTTTTTTCCCCTTATCCTTTTCCTTTTTATTTTTTCCTTTTTCCTTTTCTTTGTCCTTCTTTTGTCTTTAATCCTTCTGACATTTTTTCTTTTTTCCTTTTTTGATTTTTTGCTGTGGCCTTACTCCTCTGAGTATCTATTCTGTACCTCGTTTATCTGTCCAACTCTGAGGGACTTCTTGCTTCTGTTAAATTAGAAGAGGCTTTTAATAGTTTTCATGCCATTTGCTGGTTGCTTCTGAAGATAATTTTAAGACATTCCTCCATTTTCATGGGTATAAGCAATGACTGAAGTTTTCCATTATTGTTCTGTTTCTGATCCTGGAGGCTGTGATCACCACTGTGCTCCACTGACGTAGACTGTTATCCCAGTAGTAATTCATAACTCACGATTTCAATCCATAGTGACACCCTGGGATTCGTTGATGTGGATGACTTAATCATCTTGTTTGACTGTCGAGGCTTTCTCTGACACAGATACTGTTTCTCCACCAGCAGACAGCTATACTTTCTAATATATTTTTTACCTTAGTGTTACACTCATTTCCTTCCTTTTCTCCTAGTTCACGTACAATCTCATATAAAAATATCTTCATTTAGACCCAAGCATTTTCATTCATCTCTGGGTTTAGACCATTAATTTTTGCCTATAGATGTTATGTGTTTTTTCTCTCATTGTATGCTCTATTTGATTCTAACTTTATTCATTTTTCAATATTGCCCAATGATTTTACTGACTTACTTTACATATTCAAAAATGAAAAAGACAGAAGATTTCCTCTCTTCCCCTCTGGAAAATGAGTCATCTGAAATTGGGTGTGATATTGTTCATTTTTCATCTTTCTAAGTTTCCTAAATATCTTTTCACTTGCAAAATGAAGTACAGAATTGCATTGGGCTGATACTAATGAGACCCTATTTACAAACTGGTCTCTTCAAATAAAGGTAGAAATAGTGTTCTGTGACGAAATATCCTTGTTCTTTTCTGACTACTTGATTGCTGAAACTAATTTGGTAACAGTTCAAATGTTCTCCTTGACCACTGTATGACCTTACTTAATAAAATATGAACGGCTCAGGATAAGGCAACCCAAATAACAGCAATAGCAGAGCTGAATTCCATTGGAAATGCATTCATCTTCTAGAAATTTTAAGAAAGACCAATGGAAGTACATGAGGGCAGGAAAAGCCAATGTAAATTACACCTGATACCACATTCATTTGGACAGCACAATCCCTTGCTTTTCTTTTTTTACCCCAGAGAATCATGCTACCTAGTAGAACTCCTCTTAAAGAGATGGCCTTGGAAGCTTCACTGACTTCAGCAGAGTAGTTCCTCTTTCTAGCCCTGACCTGTCAAGTGATCTGGTCCAGAGTAAGCAGTATCTGCACCAGCACGGAGTCCTGCTTGGCTCTGGGGTCCTAGAGGAAGGTGAGCTCCTGGATGCAGTTCGGTGTCACACAGCTATGCTGGTAAAAGCTCATCTCAGTGCTGTTTATCTTCCTGATGGGAATAATTTCTCACGTTCTTATCATAGTTCCTCAGTTCAGAAACATGAAAATTATACAGAATTACAATTTCACTGTTTTCAATTGTAGAGTATTTGTAATGACAAACAATGCTCAGTATGTATATGCGCAGATATATATATACACACACACATGCATTTGTGGATTTAAAGCATAAACGAACACATATATATACAATTGCTGGCCCTCTCACACAGGAAACCACTAATTGGTCCTTTGAAAAGGAGAATGAAAAAGAAATAAACTTTATCTGGACCCTTCATACTAATTCTGAAGAAAGTCCCCAGATGTTAATTTTCTTATAACAGTTTGTTTAATCTGTTCCTGTATTTAGCTCATTTTTGGCTAATCTTGCACAAATTGTGTGTACTATATGTACATATATATGTATTTTTAAAAAGTACGTAACCATATATATATTAATTTATCTATTGTTGAGGTCAACACTTATTCACAGACAATATGACTTTAGAATGTAAAAATAAATCAGAAGATGTGGATATTTAGAGAGCTGAAAGAACATTGTTTTGTGTTAAAGACAATAATAATTGTAAGGGCGACAACTTAAACACAAATGTTGAAGCTTCTGGTGGGTGAACCTAGTTGTTGCATACCTCAGGAAGGAAGGAAGATGCTGCAAAATCTTCCATGAAAGCAGAGCTAGCTGATAAGGAGAGGAAAAGAAGTCCAGGAAACTAGCACAAGACTGACAAAAGAGAAGTATAACTCTCTGAATCTATGAGATTGAGCTCTTACAGGCTTTGAAGCTGAAGAGATATTCCTATATTTCTCTGCTTGTGCTTGTTTGGTTGTCCTTACATGATCCAAGTGCAGAAGTAAGTCAGAAGGTCGTGGTAAGGCTGAGAACTTTGCATAGAATTATTGTCAGCAACAGACAGGCAAAAAACTTCTCAAGATCCTAAGAGTCTTTGAATACAGCAGCAGGCAACAAGCTGACAAAAGCCCAAACAACAAAAAAAATAATTTGAAATTTTCTGTATTAAAAATAAATGCATTTTAATGGATTCAGATGTATTTAAAGAATCATCATGACCTGTATTAACTCCTGCTCTTATGCTATTAAAAACCTTTAGGTTATATAAGGAACACTGCTTAGCCAGTATATATTTGCTTAAATGAAATTTGCATGAAAGTCAATTTACTTACAAAATCACCAAGTGAGCTCTGGAAACAGAATTTGCTAAAGCATTAAATTTTTTTCAGCAACCTATAGTGTCTTCTGCTGCAAGGAATTTTCTTCCTATAAATCAGAAGTGTTCAGTTCAATAGCTACTTCAATAATGTAATAGGATTTGAGAAACCAGCTGAGATTTGAAAAAAGCAAAAAATCAAGGTTTCATCTTTCAATTTACTTACAAAAATGAGTAGTGGAAGGGTGATATCTATTAGTTCTAAAATGCTGAAGTACATGCTGATCAGAAAACATTAATTCAATTCATTTTCTAGGAATTATACTTTATAACTTTGTTGTAAACATGTAGCATGTTCCAATTGAAACTTTTCTTGTTCATTCAGCACAAGAATTGTATTTTTAAGTTACGTATTTAATGTGTGTATAGTATATCACCTTGGCTACAGAAAAGGAAATACCAGTTACAGTTATGGGCTACTTTTAGTAACAAACCAACATATTTTAATAGCTACCAAACAGTGAGAATCATCCTGTAGGAAAATAGATCAAATCCAAATATAAGTAGAAAGCCAAAATAAAATTAAACAGCATTATTTGATTGATTTATATTAGGTTGTTTCAAATCATCTGGTGCTGTGCTGGCAAGGACAACACAAGACGTGTTCTGGTGGCCAAGAACCTGGCCTCAGGACAGGTTCAGAGAGAACTGATGTGCTCTGTAACAGGCTTAGTACTGGAGAGCCTGCCTGGGACTGTGGTTTCCCTGCTTGACATACTCGCCAGTAAAGCTTCTGATTTTTTCTGTGTAACCTCTGCTGGTGCAGAAATAACCAGAAGATAGATGGTCAAGTCAAGAGCTGAGTTACAGATTGTGTAGCCTTTAAAGATTCTTAGGTATCAGAAAAGTTAACTTGGGACTTAATTTTAGAACAAATGCATTTAAGGCACATTGTATTTTATGGGCTTATTGGATTATATATTGATTTCAGAAGAGTAAGCGGGTGCATTTTATTATAGACAGCTGGCTTCACAGACTCACAGTGTGACTTGAAAGCCAAGGAGACCAGCAGTTACCTAACTGTGTCTCCCAGTCCATCACAAAAGCTTTGATTCTGACCTGCCAATCATTTTAGGGGTGGTTCTTCAGTTAGCACTTGATTAAAACGTTTCTTCTTCAAAGCCTTGCACTTCTGATACCAAGACATCAAGAGATGAGAACTTCACCATGCCCATGGCAGCCAGGTCCACTGTTAAACAATCTCCTTGGTCAAAATCTAAATTTTATCTCTCACTTGAGTCTATATGGCTTCAGCTTCCAGCCACTGACCTTGTGTTGTTTCCCATTTGAGGGGACAGCACTTTCATAGCTAGCATTTGCACCTCCTGAAAGCATTTATATGCTTTAATAAATTATTTACACATGATTTCCCGTCTAATTGTATCTTGCTAGTAGAAGCTCTGTTACAGCAGGTAGGGCAGACACTGACACCTTTGTACCTCAGATAAGGATGCAAACCCCATGCTCATGTACACAGAAGAGAAGCCAGACTGCTGTTTTTGATAAAACATACATTAAAAAGCACAACTTTTTATTATTGCTTTCTGTGCTCAAATGGAAAGATAAATCAAAAGGAGAGGAGACCAGGTGCTGCTGGGCCAGGCACAGCTCCCAGGACACCTGATGGCTCCGACTCAGACCCAGACTTGCTGCTATCCCTCTCATTTGTGAAACCACAGATAAGAAACTTGTTCAAACAGATTGCCGGAGTTTATTTATTGTACTTTACTAAGCTTCACCCTTTTAATCTTCAGCAACACTTCATAACAAAACTTTCCTAGTTCCTCAGTCACTGAAGAGTGTTTTCTGCACCTGAAAAGCTCCTGCAGGATCTGTCTCCGAGACGTTGTGGTTTAGTTTGGGACAGTTTGGTTGCTCTGCTCCCCAAAGTATAACTCTCTCTGCGAAGCCACCTGAATTAGCACTGAGCGTGCATACTGCTTGGCATTGAAGCCTTTGAGGAAAGCACATTTTAGGGCACTAAGGGAGACGGGTGGGACCCTGTTGGGTGGAAGACCAAAATGTGGGAGAAGTGTTGGAGAGGAGGGAGATAGATATCCATACTGGCCTAGCTATGGTGCTGGAAGCTGGAGATGGTGGCTCCTTGCCTTTCACTGAAGGTCCTGCTTTCCCTGCTGGCAACAATCACAATTTCGTCTACCAGGTACCTTGTTTGGGTCTCCTGCAGGATTATCATCCCATGCCAATCCTTCGGAGGGATAGTCAGGAAGGAGCCACTGCTTTGAAGCAAGACAAGATGCACTCCAGTCCCCCAGAATTTGACCTGTTTTTTCTACTCAGTCCAAGGGTTTTTTTCAAGTATAAAAGTGTAGGAAAAAAGGTTCTGGTGTTTTCATCCCTTATCTTCATTCTTGTACCCTGTAATAATTTGATTTCTCCGTTTTTCCTGAAGAGTGAAATAGGATGGCTAGTGGCAATGGAGATGCCATTTAGGGAGGGCGTATAGTGCTCAGTGGTCTGTTTTCTGATACTCCCCACATTGTTGTTATACTAGGGCTACTACAGAGTGCCTTCCTCACTGTTTAGTGTTACTTTTATGGCTGCACCATAAACCACTTTTAACCATTTAAGTTGACCTTTTCTGACTCTATTATGTCCTTTTCCATGGGAAATGTTTTCAAATCGATTAAGAAGAAAGGTGTCTCAGTACACTTGCTTTGACATCTGCCATGGATGTTTTTAGTTTTCCTTATGAGTGACTAATTGCTTGAAAATGAATGGGGTACTCTTTATGCCATGCACTTTCAAATTACTGGTTTTTATTTCCCTGCAGCAATCTCCTTGATTCTATCCAAGTCTATAATCTTATCTGCAATATTGATTTTGGTAGCATCCCTCAGTACAGTGTGTCCAAACTAAGCAGAGGGATAAGTAGCATACAGAACAGTCTTTGAAGAGTGAGTCACCAAATAAAAAGTTATCCTGGTCACTGCATTATCAAGGTACTGACAATTCTGCCTTTTTTCAGTGCAAGCCATAGAAATCTACCTTGTCTTTAATTACTGTGGTTCCTGGATAATATATTAATGTTCGTCAGATGGAGAGGCTAGCCAATGTTCAGGATTTGCAAAGAGAATTGATTCCAGAAGCCAATTACTAGCTCGCTGGGATTGTACTGGTTATTTACAAAGAATGCAATATTTTGCAAAAAATCTGTTTCTGTGAGTGCAGTAAAAACAAATAACTGGCAGTTTCCTTGCTCACCATTTCCAAGACGACTATTCCAGAAAGTGCATTTTCTGCCTATGCTTTCTCTTTAGGACATGACAACACTGATTCTCATTTGCTGGCTTTCTCTTTCTTACTGCAGCTTTTTGCTTGCAATATAACTGATGCATCCTGGGTTTGTGATCAGTTGTCAGAGAATCTCTGAATTTTTGGTAGTGTCTTAGCTTCTGCTTCAGCTTTGCAATGATGGCTAACCATTTCCTTGGGCAATGGCTTCAGCTATCTTTATATTGGAAGGTGTTTAACTATTTCTTCTTATGGCCCAAATGAAGGCATCTGCATGAGTTTGTAGGGGTCTGAGGTCTGTGCTGACTGACTACTACCATCCACCATAGTAATACTGTCTGAAGTCTGACACAGAGCATGACAACGTTTGTTAAATTGCATAAAAACTGAAGTCTACAAGCTGCTGTGACATTCTCATCTTCATTTCTTCTTATTAGGTTCATTTAAAACTCCATTGTCACTGTATCAGTTAAAAGATGAAGCCAGGAGGTGGCCCGGTTTCCAAATGCCATTATCACAAAGGAGGGATTTGTTGCTCTCATGTCTTGACAAGCAAAATGCAGTCACACAGCTGCATTAGTAATCCCAGCTCATGGCTGGGAGCAGGAAGGTTTTATGTGTTGCACATATGTATGAGAAGGAGCTTCTGTCTGTGATTTAAACATTTTCCAGGAAACTGAGACATGGCACTGTGCTTCAAATGCAGTTAATGACTTGTTGGAAGCTCACTTCAGTGAGCTTCCAACAAACTCATCAACGATAGAGTTTATCCTGCCTATTTTAGATTCCTCCGGTACAGATATCCACATCTGAGAGAGCTGCTTGAGGAAATCATTCTTGAGAAAAGCGTGATTCATCTGGTCTCAAAAGGACATTGCTTTCTTATGCAGCAAATACAGCCTGGAAGTTCATGTAAAACGTTCATCAGCAATAAAGGGAGCGCAGATCCTGATGTCAGCTGTTGATATCCATGTTAGGGATGTCCACATTTAGTGCAACACACTCTAGTCTGTCCAGCTGAATAGGTGAGATTATTTATGCCATGCGTTGTTAATATCACCAAAGCTTCTCCAGCAATGGTTTGAAGAGAGGAAGATCCAGATCTTTTCCACCTCAGCTAATGGAAGGTAAAGAAATGGGTGGGGAGTCAAATGTGAATCATTTCCAAACTCTGATCTCAGCTACCAAAAGTGTTAGCAGCGTTTGTTGCTGTTGAGGCCCAGGCTCTTGAACACGGTGTGGAGAAGTAGGACAGGGTGAGAAACAGAGTCCCTGGCCAAGGAGTGGTAGCAACGGCATCTCCTGCCCTAGGGAAGTCGGTTTGAGGGGTGGCATCAGAGGAGCCTGGAGGAAATGGGGTTATCCTCTGATCAGGAGCAGGTCTCTGGATGTGGTTAGGCAGCGGTGAGCACCTCTGAGCTCTGGGGGTCCCAAAGGAAGTTTTCTGGGACTCCCTGTAAATGAGGCCTCTGTCTGTTTTGCGCTGTTCTACTCCATTACGCTTCTTTTATTACAGCCTCATTACATGGAAATTGAGCGTTAAACTAGCACAAAACCACCGGAGTGGAGTTAGGAATCAGGATCCTCCCATTTTTACCCATATAGTTATTCTATGAGCCAAAGTGTGGGTTTCAGATTCTGAAGCTTTTGGCCTTAGGCTTTACATTTATGTTGCTGCAGCATAACTATAGGTTTGATGCTGTCTTGCTAATCAGTATATTGACAAAACACAGCATAATTGCTTGTCTCTGGGAAGAGCCTATGGCAGGAGTAGAGAAAAAGCCCATGCAGTGTGTCTGTCTAATGATTCCTTTTGCTGCTGAAGAGACTGCACCGTGTCTCGTAAGACGGCTGCCGACTGTCCAGAGGAAGGGGAAGAGAGGAGAAAAAGGAAATATAAAAGTGAGGAGGAGCACAACAGTCCTAGGCATGACCAAGGGCATGTGGCATCCCACAGCCAGCTCCTGGGAGAACCAGGGATGTGGGTGGCGAGGCCATTCCCATGGAAGAGGACTGACACTGCCTCCTGATTTCTCTGAGCCTCCTGGAGCCCAGGCACTGGAAGCTTTTGCTCCCTTCATGCCCTGGGAGTGATTGCTCCTCCCTGAGCACTGGGGATTTACATTTATGCAATATGGAGAAGGAAGATAATGGCATGGGCGGTGGTACGGGAGCATGCTCCCGGGGTGATCTTGCAGCAATGAGGAGGTTGGTGGGAAGGGCCAAGGGAAGCCACTTGGTCTGCTCATGCCGGAGGCCAGCTCTTGATGGGCAGACACCAAGCAAGGCCTCATGAACAAGTGTCAGCAGAAACGCTCAGCAGTTTTGTTGCCTGAGGAGGGGAACGTCTTTCTCAGGATGTCCTGCCAGCTTCCATGGATGGTGCTACATGCCACCACAGTGCCCCAGGACAGGAGAGTATCATTGTGCTCTAGGTTAATTATAATTGACATTTGAATAAAAAATCCTCCATTCCTCACCTCACTGATGCCTTTGTTATTTGATTCCGGAGAGTATGTCTAAAATTAGGCCTTTGAAAGTACTTCATGGTGGGGCTTGCAAATGGTATATTTTCCTAAGCCTGCTGTTCTTGAGGCTTATGTTTTGCCATCTTATGACTCAGCTCATGGCCGGAATTGCATCTGTGTGTGTATGGGACACGAAAGCTCAGTAATACACTGCAACTTCAGTAACAGAGGAGCTGAAAAAACTCCATTAAAGCATATCAGGTTCATTTAAACAAAGACCTTTACTATTTAACCCTTAGGCTTGCACTACTCAGAATGTGGGAAATAAACCCTCAGCAGTCCAGGATCTACCCAGCTTTCAGTGTAGCATTATTGCCTCCTGAGGATTCCTTGAGACACTAGCAGGGACATTTTGACACATGGCATATTGTCTCAGTTCAGCACTGCATGGATGTGGGGGACCTGCTGTCACTGTGTGCCCTGGGGAGGGGGGAAATTGCTTTCTCCTTCACTGCTAACAGCCTGGGCACCCCACCTTGCCAGCATCTCCACATCTTCACAACGTCAGCTGTTTTTTGTGCAATCTTTTTTTAATGACTGCCCATTGCATAATAATAAAAAGTAGTCCACTAAACCATCTGTTCAAATAAGACAAGTTTTGTGTAGTCAAAGATTTAGCTTCAGATCACATTTCAGTGGGGCATTCCCTGAAGGGTATCTCAAAATAGAACAAGGCTATTAAAAGAAACAGAGTTCTATTTTTGTTACGGGTTTTCTAATTTTAGTTCCTACTATGGGCTCCAGGGCTCTTGTGGGTCTTGGACCAGAGATGGGCTGATACTAAACAGTGAGATTCTCCCATGCAATCTGATTCCTCTGATTTGGAGCTTGTTCACTTGAAGAAGCTGGTAATGTGTATACTATGGGTGAATGCAAAGGGCAGCAGCACTCTCTCCTTGGACATTCATCATGTATGCATCTAAAAGACACACCTTTGTGCAGTTTAATGCTGATCTCTTTGGTAGATTACCACAAACTGTGAAAGCCGTTTGCAGCAAGGAGTAAGGTTGAGATACACTTGCTATTTCTCACTCCCTGATACTCCTGCCTGTTCTTTGTCCCTGTTTCTTCTGACATCAGGGTAACACTGCAGTCATTTAATCTCTAGTGCATGGCACAACAATGTCCTGTGAGGTGCTATATTAGCTCTCTCCAAGCCTGCCTATTTAGGGCTTCACTCTGCTCCCTGCATTTTAGTTGCTTTTTACTGTGGCACAATTCTTGTCATTCTTTCTGATAATTTTGTCTTTGAGTTCCTCCACATCCTGTCACTTAGTGATCTCTAGAAGCCACATTAGGCACCCCTGTTATTTTCTTTCCCTCTAAGAGCTTGTCTTTGTCCCCATTGCAGCTAAGATAGCCATGATAATGATTTGGTGTCTACAATAACTAAAAAAAGTGAAGGCTGTAGGGGATTTAGGCATACCAGTGCCATGATTTCACTACCAAGTCATTGATGGAAGCGGTGTGGTCTGAAAGACAAAGGCTGGCCACAAAGGCGAGACAGTTACTCCCTAGTTCTTTCTGAGACCCAGAGCAATCGCTTAACTCACCCCCCTTGAGTTTCCCCAGTTGCAGGATGAAGCCGATGGGGTGCTGCTACACTATAAGTGGCAGATAATTATTAGAATTGATTGCTTGATTTCAGGCCATGACATTTTGTCTCTCTGGAGACAGAGGTCAGGGAGAAGGTTCACAAGAAGGAAATTCCGCATTGTTTGAAGGCAAAGATGGCATTTCCATTACTAATGGAGAAGTGTGAAAAATAAAAGGCAATATAAATAAAATATAAAGGCTATAAAGTTCAAACAAACAAACAAAAAACACCACTTGTTCAAATTGTTCTTGTGTGTTTACCTTGTTAGTTAGAAATCCTTTGCAGATGCAACTTTTGTTATGTCTCGTATCACTCCAAAGGAAGGCCAGGCTTTTGACTATTTCTCTTTACTACCTCTAGCCCTTGTGGTACCCTTCATTGGACTTTCAGAAGATGTCTCTAACCAAGATGGGCTCTGTGGATGGCCTAGGGTCTTGAGGAGGCCTTTCTTCCCCTTGGGCACTCCAAGGTTGGAGTCCTGCCTATGTTTCTTGGTTTGCCAAGGCTGAGCTGTCCCTGGTATCCATCTCTTTTGGCTCTCCAGGCTTGCACTGGAAGTGCAAATCTCTGCCTGGTAATTCCTGTGGGGACCTCAGGTCCCAGCTCCCCTGAGGATGAGTGTCACCACCACAAATGTGCCACTGCTTTCTTGCCTGCCCCACCACCAGCACTACATCTCCACATCCCCGTGTGCTTGCAGACTGACTGACTTGCACTCACGGGCAACTTCACACCAGTGCTTCTGGTGTGAAGACAAGGTCATGTAAAAGATCTAAGATACTCCAGCAAGAGGGGGCCTTCAATACTGGGAAAATCGGGGATGATTTAACTGGCAGTGTGCTGGTGTGCAGAAGTCCTTCTGTTGTTTCCCCATCATTTTAGAACATGCCGCATCTGCTGGTCTGGTCCGTCGTGCTCCTGCTACATCACAACCATGTGCTTCCCCATCCCAGCATCTCCGAGCTCCTGTCAGGGCTGGCACACTGAGAGTGAGATGCCCACAGAGGGCTGATGGATGGAAACTCACAAGACGGGGAAGGCTGCACCATTTCAGGCATCCTGTGTAGGGGGTCTTTTTGGCCTGTGGTTGTGCAGCTACAGAAGCAGTGCCCTACCCTGGGACAAAGGGAGATGACCTCTTTTCAGGGAGATGTCATGGCCAGCTGGCCCTCAATAAAGCATATGAATGGAGAGGAAATGGAGATTGAGAGTTGCTGGAGACACCTTGCTGTAGGAGACAGAATTCTCTGCCTGCCAACCTGACCTGTGCTTGAGTCTGGGATGGTGCAGAGATGACCAAGGGTTGACTGGCCTCAGGCTATTACCCTAGCTGCTCTTCCACATGGGCATTGACTTTACTGCCAGGGACTTCAAGCATACCAGGAGAGACAACATGGATCCTGGGGTGCCGGCTAAGGGCATGGGAGCCTAGGTTGTGTCTTCTTAGTCTGGTTGGTGAAGAGGAACTACAACATTGTTGGAGTAACTGGGACATGTTGGGACAGCTCACACAACTGGAGTGCTCATCACAGGTGGATACCAGATCTTCAGGATAGACAGGCAGGGAGACAAGGGGGTGTGGATGAATGTATGTGGTGGAGCTCTGATATTCGGAGATCCTCAATGGGGTAGACATTAGGCTGAGTGAGAGCTTGTAGGTCAGGAGAGGAGCGAGTTATCAGTCATGGTGACAGTCTGGTAGGAGTTTGTTAAAGACCACTTAATCAGTGTGAGGAAGAAGATGAGGCCTTCAAACAACTTGAAGATATTTCTGGATCATTATACTCTGTCTCTTATGGAAGATTTTAATTTCCCCAGTGTATGCTAGAAGAATACTAGAGAGGGATGCAGGCAAGCCAGAAAGTTTCTGGAAAATGACCAAGTCAACTGCTTGACATAGGTACTAAATAAGCCAACCTGGGATCACACACACACACACACACACCCTGGACCTGCTATTCACAAAACATCCACACTGGTTGGGAGAGTGATAATCAGTGGCAGGCTTGGTTGTGGATACCCTGAAATAGTAGACTTAAAGATACTGAAGAGAATGAGGAAGACAAGTAGCAGATCATGGACTTCAGGAAAGCAGAGACTTCAGCGTCTCCAGACTACTGAAGGTGGATCCCCTAGGAACCAGCTCTGAAGGGCAAAAAAAGTTCAGGAAAACTGGCAAGTCTTTACCGACATTCTCTTCCAAGCACAAAACCATCCCAACGTGCAGGAAAACAAGCAGCTATTTCAGGAAACTGGTTTGACTCATCAGAAAACTCATGACTGAGCTACAACACAAAGGCTGGATGTAGGGATAAACTTTTTCTCTATCAGGACACTCAAGCAGGAGCAGCCCAGAGAGGCTGTGCAGTCTCCATCCTTGAATGTTTTAAAGTCCCAGGTGGATGAAATCTTGAGCAACTTGATTTAATCTCAGACCTAATCCCACTTTAAGCAGAAGGCTGGACTAGAGCCCTCCTGAGGTTCCTTGCAGCCTGAATGGTTCTGTCATTACATGAAATAGTTAGCTTGGTAAGACTAGCTGATTCTTTATCAATGTCAGTACGACCATTGAAGCCCAGTGAATTTCCAGTGTAACGCTGCTGAGTAAGTGTGAGCCTTTTAATGTGCACATTCAGGAAGGCAGCAGCTTTGGAAAGGAAAGGCTGGCTGTTGCAGATACTAGTAACACTACCAAAGAATGCTGGAGTGACATACACATATATCTACTCAGTCTCTGTCTTTGTACAGATGTAGTTATAAGACCTACCAATAGCTTAAAGGGATTTTGGTTTAAAAATACAGTCATAGTATCACTGATGTTATGAAGAGAAACTGAGCAAAGCTATTATTACTGCCCTCAGCTTTCTGTGTTAAAAATCAGATCTTCTTTTTCCAGGAACAGCCCTTCATGGATTAGTGAGTATTGTTTATTTTTCAAGGATAATGGACTAAAGCTTTGTATCAATCCGATCTTTTTAATATTTGGAGATCAGCTTATCTTATGGGGGAGGCTGCCAAAAGTGATTACAGCTGCGAAAACTCTACATTTGAACAGGGGTTTTATCAAATCGCTCACATCTGGAAAAAGGCCAAGAAAAACAGTGACTGGAGAGAGTGGAAATCATGTCTCAAAAATGGGATGAGAAGCTGTGGAATAATTATTCAAAAGCTATGTGGACTTACATGAACATCTGCCAGGTGACCAAAATAGCCATCTGAATAAGGCATTATCCACAGTTAGACCAGATTTAGCTAAACAAGCCATTCCACTGGGCATAATTGCACATTTTTCCATCCTTATAGCTTTTCTATCAAGTGTGGATACCCCAAGAGCGTTGTAAATTCATACCCTGTCTTAATGCACACTAGCCTCCCTTTTTAGACAAGCCCTTAGAAACAGAGGTACCTCCACCAGTATGAACGGAGTAATGCTTGTTTAAATGCTACAAGATGAGGAAGAAATTCAGTGGTCACCACAAACAAATGTGGCTAAATACACCACTGCCTATTGGAGTAGACTTTCATTAATGAAGGCATCCATTACATTTGTTTAGGCAAAAACACAGAAATATGTCCATAGACATCCACTTCATATATCAATATGCACTCTTCACAGTCTATGAGAGCACTGTGTGCAAAAATAGTTTCTCAAGCATGACTGAAAGCTCTTTTTCCACTAATGTGAGAAAAGGGGAAAAGGATACTTGACTTTTTCCATCCCACTTGTGTTCCACAAAACAGCTGTCCACAGTTATAAGCGTCAGGCACCCAGAACACCTGGGGTCTTCCAAGGGACATTAATCACAGCCTGTCGAGAGGAGAGGCATAAGAACACCAGCGTCAGGAGGACTGGCTCTACAGATGGGGCCAAGGGAACGCTCTTTAAAGGTGGCATGAGACCGCTGCTCCAGTGTGCTTTTTGCTAACACTCCAGGAGGAAATCTGCACCAGCTAGAATTCCTCCAAGGATTCAGGGGCAGCAAGGGCTGTAAAAAAACATGTTAGTTGGTTTCAGGCCATGGTCTGCATCTGCACAGCAAGATGCTGTTTGCTATTTGATTCAGGATCTCTATTCCCTTTGCTCATTTCAGTACAGTCTGCGAGTTTGCAGAGTGAACCCTAAATGCAGATGTAGGTGGAAAAAATTGTCTTTTGAGCTAACCCTTCTCTTTTGTTAATTCTTTCTGGAGTGTATTGCCTGGAGTAAAGAGTTTACAAGACCCAGGCTTTCAATTAATTTTAATTACATCACAAATCATAAATTGTGATGGTGGTCAGGTCATCTAGTTCATCTGCCAGGATAACATTTCAGAAAGAGAGGATATAGGCTGCTTTTCAAATACTTCTTCACTTAAAAGGCAATATTTGTTACATGCAAAACCAAAAAAATAATTCCTGTGATATTTTGGTTTCACTTAAGCCCCTGTAGATAGCAACAAGTGATCCAAACTGGACTGTGCACATGATGTTATATAAATGCGCATGTGTGTGCATCAGGACAATCAACCAACAAGAAAGAGAGAAACAAAATTATGTGCTTTATATGCATAAGGCATGTCTACACAGATCAGTGCAGACAGATGTGGTCTCTTCTGCAGGGCATGTTAGCTTGGGCACAGAGCTGCAGGAAAATGTCTCGATGGTTTCCAGAGCAGAACTGGCTCCCATTCGATCAGCTCAGAGCAGGGCAGATGAGCGTACTTGTCTGGGCCTATCCGTGTAGACACGCCCAGACTCACCTTCAAGACTTTCAAAATCTCCCTGGAATGGAAAGGAGCTTTTCCAGTTTGGACCTAAAATAAATATTTGTTGGGATAACGTGCACACTTGCTAAAGTGTTTGAAGTGAAGAAAGACAAAAATTACAGTAGAAACCAAAATTAGACGATGATGAAACAGGCTGTTGAAGAAGGGCTCACTTATCATGATACCGTGGCAGATCTCCAGCCCAGGGTCAAGTATTTATTTCCAAAATGAAGAGGGACATGAAATATAAAGAGTAAAATTTGGCAGAGCTCAAAGAAGAGTACAAAGGAGGAGAAAGGCAAAAATTATTTCCCTTTATGAGGCTTACAGACTGAGCTTTCCTTTGGGTACCTTGGATGGCATTGGCAGTGTTCCTCTCCTTTTAAGCTCTCTGACTTTTGGGGAGAAGTGTGAAGTCATCATGGACACCAGAATGATCATTGATCAAATTTACCTTAAGCCATCTAATCAGAGCCCTGGATCCAAGATCTGTCCAAAGTCAGTGAAGAGGGCAAATCACTTCCAGAAGCTGATTTAGGATGGTGAAAAACGAAATTCAGGATGTGACATGAATAACATCCTCCGGTTGGTGCCCCTCTCCTTCTACTGGCTGCAGTAGATGAGTAGCTTAATCTAAATCACCTGAAGTCAGGGGAGATGAATTTCAATGGATAGAAGAAAAGCAGATAATGTTCATGGAGGATTCTTCACACATTAGGTCTACCATCATCTCTGGTATAAGCCTAAGAGCATCTCAGAGATCAATGAGGGTCAACATAACCACAAATTTTTTTTTGGCTGAAAGGCTTCAAATTAATATCCTCAATTAAAGCAGAACTTGTAAGTAGCACTGTTGGAAAAGGCAGACTCACTTTTCACCAGCTCCCCGTCATGCAGTTCCCATTCCTTGTTTAAATAAGTATCTCAAGCTATTGAGGTACTTCAAAGGCACCAGACCTTATGCTGCTGCTAACACTCAGAGGCTTAATAGAAAATTGCAACTTGTATCATGCGTTTCCTCTCTTATACAGATATTGTCAGGTCAAATTACCCAAAAAACACCCACCTCTCTTGCTCCTTTTCAAAGTCTTAATTTAAGCTTTTTCCATTACCTAGTTGAGTAATGATTAAAGGTCAGATTCACCTCCAGGCTTCCTTTACCAAACACAATCCACCTGTGAGGTAATCCTAGACATGCTGGTATTTGTGGTGCTGCATATTCAATAATTCTTGGTAAACAAAACTGACACTGGTTCTCTGTTTCTTACCACTTACCTGGCCAAATCTGGCTGAAAGAGTGGCAGATGTAGTCTTGACCATCCCCATGCGGCCTCTGAGTAAGGGCTGAACCCAAGTGTCTAATGTTTAGAACATATGAGGATGAATGCACACCACAGGTCTGTTTACATCAGTGCTGCTCCAACAAATGAACTCCTTATGTTAGGTAAAGTGAGCAACAATAAGCGTTTTTAAAACAATGGCTGTAATAATGTGGTAGAGGGGCCATCCTTTCCCCTTCACCCCATAGGTGAGATAAAAGAAGTCAGTGCTATACTCCCCTTTCAGGTAAGAAAAAGCCAGTCAGATTGGCATGATAAAGAGAATAGTGTAGAGAGGAAGGAAATTTGCTTTATACTATAAAGATGGTAAGCATTAGAATGCCTGGCTGAAAAAGCCAATAAAGTACAAGCATAAGAAAGGGAAATCACATCTGCAGCAGCAGAAGCTAATTATGCTGCTTGGCTGTAAAGACCTGAAGGCATCACTGTGCTTTGGGGATGTGCAGTCCAGGTCTGTGTTATGGCTCATTGTGTTTGTGATTGGTAAAGGCTGGCCCTGATTAATCCCAGTCCTTATCCGCTGCTTTAACGGAGATTCTTCATTGTGCTCTTTGGAATGAAGTAAATGTTCAGCAGTGAACCACCTCTCAACAGTAGGATCCAGTGGCTCTCCACCCTTGTTCCCAGAGGAACCTCTGTGAAATGTCACCCATAAGATAACATCATGGCAACCAGGAGCATTTTAGATGGGGACCAGCTGTGATTAGGAGGTGGCTATCATCTGAAAATCCATAATTATTAGAATAACTAATGTTAATGTATTCCACTTGGGCTAGACCAGCCATGCTGGAGATTACTGCAGTTGAAAAAAATAAAATAAAATAAGAAGCCTGGAGCAGTCGTGTTTCTCCAGGATCTTTATTTTTTAAATGAGTGTTTCATTTATAAAGTCCAGATTTTAGTATCCTGGACAGCCGCAAAACGACTAGGCCTACCTCAAACTGATCAAAATGGAATTTTTCCATTGGGTTCAGTGTTCGGTTGACTATCCAAACATCTGTTTTGTGGTTCGTTCAACCTTATACGTCAATATGATGTTAATCTCCTTTATACAGAAAAGCTGAAGCAGTGCCAATGATTTAACTTCCTAGGAAGATGGAAGATCCTTTCTCAAGCTGTAAATCCTTCTGGCCTGTGCCCAAAGTGAAAAATGTAAATCACCAGAGTGGAAACATGGCAAACATGATTTTCTGTCTAAACAAGGGCAGCCTTAACTTTGGAAGTTAATCAGACTCTTTCTTAGAAACACCTTCAATGACAATGAAGGCAAATCTCCTAGAAAATTACTTTGGAAATTAATCAGCCTCTTCCTTGCATATTTTTTCCAGTAATTTTCTGGGAGATTTGTCTTTGTTGCCATTGTAGGTGTTTCTAAGTCAGGAAAAACCTTTTCTTCAAAAACAGAGCCAGCAAAAGCATTTTTTAATGTATTGCAAGCTTTCTCCATGCTATTTTCTAAATAGTCCCATTTCTTTCTTTCCCTGAAAGCAAATTGTTAGTCTGTGCAGAAGTGGGCTGATTGAGGGTGTAGGGGCAAGGAGATTTATAGGCACCATTCCTGCCTCCACGACCAGACTGTCCCACTTAGGAAGCAACCACTTGCACCTAGATCCAGTCCTGCAGATACAAGTCACTCACAGTGGGACAAAAAGCCCTTTTTTGTTAGAAAAAGATGAAGACCTTAGCAAGAACAATCCTATATTAACATTGTCATTGTTCACTTTGAAATTTAATGAAGTTTCCTTTACGAAGCTGCAGCCTCTTACTTTTTACTGCTGTTTAGTGTATATTTTATGGGGTCCTTACACTACAGCACAATTCCTAATAAATGATCAAATTTAATTTTCCATGCCACCACCTTGTTTCTCTGTTCCCTGCAATTTTCTCCAATAAAACAATCTAGGAAAATCCCAGCTTCCTTTGACACAGACTTCTTCACCTCTGACAACTGTCAGGAGCAGCTTTTGTCACTCATGACACAATGTGCTGCCAAATCAGAGTTGGACTGTCTGGGAGTACATACTGAGGGATGCAGGACACGGTTAAAGGGAAGTCTGGAGGGACTTTGAAAATGCAGCAAGACTTTTTGTGGATTTTTTTGGGGAAAATGGGGTACCTCAAGTAAGCAGAAATGAAGGCAGCATGGCAGTAGCATCTGCAGGACAGAGGTGCAGGAGAGGAACAGAGGAAGGGAACAAACAGAGAGCTGGAGAGAGGGGAGGGACATGAGCAGGAGGGCAAGGTAGGAGTGCAGGGAAGATGTGGATGCAGTAGAAGGGAATATGGGGAGCACATGATGCCATAAACCAGCAGATTCTACAGAAGGGTTTGCAAGTCCGGAAGGGCAAACAGAAGTAGATGAGCAACGGGGGAAGTGTGATTGTAAGTAAAAAGTTTGGAAATTGCTGCCAAAATGTGATTGAAGTTTAGAAACAGGAAAACAGCTCCTTCTGATTCAGTTTGGAAACCTTGTTGTGTCCTCCATAAATTCTGGCAGCAAATGCTTCAGGGGAAGGTTGTAAAAGCAATAAGCGGGTGCAGAGGTAAATGGTAAATCAAGATGTGCTCAGGTTGGGAAGAACAGCCCGACAGCATTTCTCTGATACTACCCATGGTCAGAAACATGCCACATGTCAGAGTTGATTTGGTGGCTCAGAAAGCTTCCTTAGCTCCCACATAGGAAATTTTCACCTTGAGAGAGTAAGCCATTTTAGCCCCTCATGAGTCACTGTATTGTTAGAGACTGGCCTGGGTTTTGGGGAACAAGATTCAGCATCTCTCTTCGACACTGTTTTCAGTACAGATGCTATCTGGAAATGTTCTCTGCACAACCATGCCCCATGTGGCTTTTTGAATTTTACGTTTCAGCTAAAAAGAGTTCCCATGGCAATAAATGGCCTAATGATAAGTCTGTGGAAGAGAAGGCTTCCTTTTATCCCTCGCAAATTTCTTGCTTTTTACATGTCAGTGACCTATCATTACAAGGGAGAAAGAACTACCCACATCTTCTACCTACATAAACAACCCAGTTCTCTGTTGTACTTTCACGGCCATCAAGTCACAGGGTAAATAGAAAAGGAGATTTACACAGGCATGAGCACAGCGGGATTTTGCAACAGCAGGAAGATCAGATGAATACAACTTTTTCTTAGCAACTAATAGAACCACCCATAACACAAGACTAGATATTAAGGAGATTAACTCCTCCACAGGAATTTCCTAGAAGAGAAAAAAAGCAGGACAGAGACAGTCTGCAAGATCCTGGGATGTGTCATGGGCAGCATTGTTAATGCAGAGGGTGGAGAAAACTTCAAGAGAGGATCTTCTTCATTTGCTTCTATGTAAGAACATGGAAGTGAAGGTGATCTGTACAAGTGTGACCATGATATGACATATCCTACAACTCTTAGGAAAACAGGGAGATTAAAGAGCAGAGTAAAGAGAGTGGACTTAACAAAGCAGTCCTCAAAATATTCAGAGATCTAGCAGGCAAGATCAATACACGAAACAAATGGAATAGAGAAAGGACTGGGGGAAGGTGGAGAGTCCCTGAACATTGCAGTAAGGTCAAAAGAATGATCTACCCTACTGAGGAGGACATCAAGAATTGGGTGTCAAAGGCAAACTTGGATACATCACAGGTCTAAAAAAAGATCAACATAGTTCTTATCATTACAAGGGAACAGGGGAATTACAAGGCAATTATACTTTCTCCAATTTGTAGAAAAATGCTGAAACAGAAAAACAGGATTTGAGGCATCTGGAAGATAAAACACAGACGAATGACACCTATGGTTCTGTCATGTCAAACTAATACCATTTTCATTCTGGGGCAGGACAACAGGTCCTGTTGGTTAGAAGGACGAAGTTAATGGCACATACCTTCAGTTTATTAAGGCTTTCAACATACCTTGCATGACATTCCTATAAATAAACACGGGAAAAAGAAGTACATAAATGTTAGGAAGTACCATGTCTGGTTAAACCCATGTGCTCAGAGAGTAGTGATCAACAACTTATTCTCAAACTCACAAAAGGTATCTGCTGAGTTTCAGTGGTGTCTGTACTGTGTCCAGCACTATTCAAGATTTTCAACAGCTACATGAAAGAGCAGGCATATGCTTTTTAATTACATGAATGACTAAACTGGAGAAGCTGCAGTGATGACAGACTACAAGACGGGAAGGTAGAACCATCTTGACAAATTGAAGAAATAGCTTGGAAGAAATAGGCTGCAACTGAAAAAGGATAAACTAGAAGTTTTAATAATTAAATAAGAATAGCAAGCTCCAGAAACATAAAAGGGGAATGACCAATTAATGCAGGGTAATGCAGCTTGAGAGTATAGTAGTCTGCAAATCCACTACTAGTCAAGAATTCAGACACAGAATAGACAGCAGCTGTGTTATGATGGATAAAAATGACCAGTCTGTGAAATATGATGTAATTTATTTGCTGTATGTGGTGCTGGTGAGGTTGTGCCCCGTTTAGGTCACAGTGATTCGAGAGGAATTTGTCCTCTAGGAGTTGGTAGTATAAAGGGCTGGAGGAATTTGGCTTAGTGTGGAGGAGACTCCTGTGAGAGATTATGCGTCCTTAAATATCTCATGATGACACATGTAAGTTACTAAACATAAAAATAATTCTTTAAATATGCAAAAGATAGGTCATAGGAAAGGAATAAACTGTTCTCGGTGTCTGGTGGGGTTTGGACTGAGAGTAATGTCAGCCACTACAGCAAAGAAGACAGGTTACTCATCAGGAAAGTTTTTGCAATAGGAGGACTGTACAGCAGTGGAGCTGACTGGCAAAAGTCTCCATCACTGGAGCTTTCCCAAAAGGATCAGGTAAGCATATGCCAAGAATGTCATGCCATAAATTAATCTTTCTCTACTTCCTTCTTTGAATCACCTATACTTTTGTTACCTTACAACCCGCCCCGATTTCCAAATTATTGACAAACATATTGAATAACACAAGCACCAGGACAGGATTTTCTGCATTTCACTGTTCTGTCATAAGGAAAACAAACCTTTAGACCTACCTACTGCTTTCTGTCTCCTGCACAATGCTTGGATCATGATAGTGCTTTGACTCTTACTTTTTCACTATTTAGCTGCTGGGTCCCTATAGATCCATATAGAAATCCAAAAAACTTATTCTGCTTCCAGACATTCTATTGCTCTAGTTTCAATGATAGTTTCAATCAGTTCTGAGGTCCAAATGTGGCATTGCCAGATTTTTCCTTGTGCCTGTGTAAATACTGGATAAGCTTGACACTTGAAGCTCTCAGGCATACAAAAAGCTTGCTTTCTTTCAGCCAATCAGACTCCCTGAGCAGTGGAGCACCTTCCCAGTCTTGGAAACACTATCTGAATACAGCAACTTGCAACTTTCTCAGCTTGATCTGACATCTCAGTTGTGATCTCAGTTTGTTCAGCAGCTTCATCTGATCCTTAGGAACAGGTCCAACATCATCAGTGGTACAAACACCAAAAGATAACTTTACTTCCAAAAAATAACTTTGTCTTCCTTTAGTTGCTTCCTTTGTCCCTGGTGCTCTTACAGCCCCATGGGTTCTTTCCTATGCCTATCATTTCTGTTAGACTTAAGAAAGCATCTTTTTATCTGTTCTTTTTTTTTTTTTTTTTTAGCTATATCCCTTTCAAGCCTATGTTGATCCTTCTTATTTCCTGATATTTTATCACCTACTATAATTTATAATCCTGTTTATTGCCCTCAGTAGGGTCAGATTTCTAAATGCTGAAGGACTGGCTCAAATCACCTCTTAAATCTTGCCACTTGATATTCCTCTGCCCTGTCTGGTTCTCTTTTATTCAACCCTATGTGTATCTTCTGACATTATAAAACTGGTTTGAGTAGGCAAGTTTCTAGGGATTTATTTTTTTTTAATTTTGATGCCTTTTAAACTAGCCTGTTCATCTTATTTTTTAATGCTCACCAGAACCATGTCACCAGTACTTTGTTTTCCCTTTGTGAGTCTAATTATATGGCTGTCTTTAATTATTTAATATTCAGCTACTGTAATTTGCTTTGAATTAACTCCTGTGTGTTAACTAAGACTGAATGAGGAATACTTTTCCCTCTGATGTGCAAGCTCCTGGCCTAGTTACTCTGAGATCCACACCTGCACCCAAGAAACTATCTCTCTGGGGTTGGCGCAAGCTATCCAGGCTGTGGGTAGGCTGCTGAACTCCCCTATCACTGTGTCTTCCCTGTAGCTGGGCTCATTTCTCT
>NW_009926663.1:54625-73354 GCF_000696875.1 Nestor notabilis
TCTGCAGATGTGCAGTTTCGCCATGATCAATCCAGCAATGCCATTTTTCTTTGCATTCATGATGACATTTGAAGCTTCCTCTTTCTCTACAAAGGCTGTTGGCAATTTGTCAGTAACATCTATTGAATTGTGTCTGCTTTGTCCACAATTACTAATCTCCCTCCTGGCCAGGGAGGCTTGTTGGGCAGCAAGGGCAGACTGGCCACGGTGTGCTGCTGGACAGGAGGAAACCCCTGCTTCTCACGTGAGCTCTGGAAAAGCTTCCATTTCCCACATCTGTCTTGCAGAGGCAAGGACACCCTGCACCCCAGGAGGAACAAGGACCTCTGTGGCAGGGTGAGGAAGGACAACAGCTCGACTCATGGCATTTTGCTTGGTCAACAAGGAGTCCTTCAGGGAAACTGTTCAGTGCTGTTGGTGGTGCTGGGGCTGCCTATGCTGGTGTGCCTCTGTTTCAAGCAGATGTGTCTCATTAAGGGGAGAATACAGTCAACTATTAATACATTTCTTTTGAAGACTTCTCATTTGGGGAGTTAGTTTCATTAAATGCATCTGCAGCAGCCTGGGCAGTCGCAAACATCTGCTCAAGAGACTGCTGTAATGCAGGGGTGCCTTCCCCATGCTCAGCTGCCGTTAGCGCATTGTCCGTTACACGTCATCGGCGACACGCGTCTGTCTGTCTTTGTCATGAATCAGGAGGATGTGCTGGGTGCATGGACACACAAACCCTCCCAGCATCAAGTTATATGTTACACAGCTGTTAAAATTGTTGGGAGGCTTTCCCTTGGTGGTTCTTTTATATGGTTTCTATGGCGTGAAGGGAGCATTACTCTTGAATGGACTTAAAGACCTTGGCCTTGTTTGTCTGTGGTCTTTAAAGATCCCGTGACTCTTTTTGCAAGAGCTGCAGAATTAATCTCTTTGTGCTGCTTAAATTTCAGCAGGGAGAATTATATTTTGCTTTTCTATCCTTTCTCTTTCTGTGCTCTGCTTCGTAGATCCAGGCTTTATTAATATCTTTTATAGCATTTTAAACATGCGCTGTGTGTGGCACTGTGAATGGAAATCCGAGGGGTTAAACTCAAAGGAAAATCAGATCCTGAACAGTTTATGTGCTGGGAGAAGATCACGGTAACAGGCAAGAGGCAGTGGCAGTGCTGGCAGCTAACATATGGGCATTGTGAATATTGAATAAGAAAGTACATCAAGTTAAAGTGCTGTTGAGAACATAAAATAATTTTTAAATCCAATATGATTTTCAAAATACTTGTTTACCTAACAAAAAAATTAAAGAAGTATTTTCTTCAAAAGCTTATTTCTTTAACATTATGGTGGGGTTCAGAGCATAACAGACCTCACATCTGATGTAAATACAGAATACCATGACTAGATGTCATGAAACAGCTTGGTTTATGTCAGTGTAAACAAAAGCAGAATCTGTCCTGCAGCAGCATCCACATGGCCGACTGTGTTAGCTGGTCGGTTGTCTCACGCTTGGATTCTTTCTCAACACAAGAAATGCCGAATTCGTGGAAATAATTTGGCTTTGCATAGCATGTACATAATAACCATTAAATAAAAGGTGATGAAATGAGGGCAAATTAAATGGAAAGAGTTATTCAAAGATGCAGGAAGAAAAATGGGCAATAAGAAAAAAATAGCTTCAAAGGTGGAATTTTAAACCCTCAATTAATTCCTAATAGCAGTTGTAGGATGTGCCTGAAGGTTTTCTACAGTAAATAACAATTGAAGACAGAAAGACTATCATCAACACTGCAGGCTGCATCTGTCCCTAAAATGGGCTCTCTACCAGAGGTGGTGGTGCCTTCCAGACTCTAGTTGCTGTCAGTGCCAGTCCCAACAACCCCAGACTCCAGCTGGTCTGTGCCAGTCCTAACAACCACATTGTGCCCCAAATGGTACATCCCAGAGGATCTTTTCTTGCAGGCATGCCAGCCAGTGAGCCGTAAGTGGGCTGCCATCCACTTCTTCTGTCCCACAGGCCTCCAGCATGGCCTATGTCCTCAGCCAGACTCTGCTCAGCATCCCCCCAGCCTCCTCTCCGCTGTCTCCTGTAAGGCTGAGTTTGGGGAGCACATGTAGCACCTCCCTTTACTACAGCAAACAAAGTGGGGAAGAATAGATGGATATGTGCAGAAGCCTGCGTGCCAAGCAACGATGCGTGGGAAACCAGCTACACCGAGCATAGCCACTAGCATTAAGTGCTCTTCTGAAAAACACCAGCAAAGAGCCTTAAATTCAAACGGCATGTTCCCTCCACTTCAGGAGAGACCATGGTAAGAGCAGAGGTGGAATGCTAGAAATGTTATTGCTTCATGTCTAATAAGCAATAAATGGATTTTATTATTTGAGCTAAATCATAACCCCCACGCTAGCTTTCAGAGCCGCTGCAATCCAAGATAGCCGGTATATTAGATAATATTGTGTCATGCAGAAATAATGGCTTCCTGAGGTTCATACTGCCAAATCACACCCAATCACTATTGTTCAAAAATTGCGTGAGTGTTGTAAGTGTACCAGATGACACAGGGAAGCTATGTTGAAGTGCTGTAGTCAAATATCATCAAGTATTAGTAATTGCACAGTGGGGCCATTCTGATTTTATAGAAGCTGGAATCAAGTTTGGAGCTGTGTACCCTGATTTCTCTTTGATTTAACATGGGCCATGACATATGTCATTAGCTTCTTCTTTTCCAGTCTTCACAGAGGAAACCTTCAATCTAGTCAGTGGGTTAAAACTCTAATACGATGCCACCACAGGAGAAACAAACTTTGAAGTGAAGAAGCCTATACTTTGGCATGGGTTTCATTCTAAAAGCTGTTATGTATTACTTGCAATCTAAGCACATAAGACAAAAATAATTACTCTAATACTTGTCCTGCAGACCATGGATAACATACAGAGGCCATGTGGTTTGCTCAGGCTGACACAAGAACAGGAAAGGGAGCTGTATATGCAGCTTCAAGACTGTATTTTCCTGCAAGAATCAGGGGAAATCTAGAGAAACAAATACAGACATACTTGTTCCCAAATTTGCCTTGCAACTCCAGCTTCTTGATGTGCACATCCGACATGCAACGAGAGGTACGTAATCGCTGGCACATAATGGAAGGGAAGAGGCTTTGCGGCAGACTTATTTGTGTAACAAAATACATTTCCACTCAGAATGGAAGAGAGAACATATCAGTTCCCAAGGACTCGAAAGGAAATAAGGGATTATTCCAATATTCAGGAAACTTCCTTAGTTCACTGGAAAGATTTCATAACTACAAACCTGACACCTTCTTTGAGTCTTGCAAATCTCATAAGCCTTTCGTCCAGACACATGGGCCAACTCCTACTTTCACCCAAACCCAGCTTGCCAGGGCAAGGAGGCTGCTCTGGCTCCCCCACCAGCAGCCCCAGAGCCTGCGGAGGCAATGATCAGCAAGGCACCCCAAAATTTAATGTTCCAGCACTGCTGGACATACCCAGTGACAGTGGCCATGTAAGTGTCTGAGCTAAAATTGGCACTGAGATTTTCCATGGGACATGCCATTTGCTTCCTTCTCCCCCAAACAAGGTAATTTAAAGCACTCGATTGTTTACTGTTAGAATCAGGCATTGCTCACAGTCTCCTGGAGAAGAAAAGGCTCCAGGGAGATCTTAGTGTGGCCTTTCAGTACTTACAAGGTGCCTATAAGAGAGATGGGGAGAGCCTCTTTAGCAGTGCCTGTTGCAACAGGGTGAGGGAGAATGGTGTTAAACTGAAAGAGTGGAGACTCAGGCTGGATGTGAGGAAGAAATTCTATACTATGAGGGTGGTAAAATACTGGAACAGGTTGCCCAGAGAGGTGGTGGATGAGACATCCCTGGAGACATCCAAGGCCAGGCTGGATGTGGTTCTGAGCAACCTGATGTACTTGAAGATGTCCCTACTCATTGCCGGGGGTTTCAAATATGTGACCTCTGAAGGTCTCTTCCAACCCAAACAATTCTATGATTCTATGATTCTTATTCTACCCTGTGAAAGCACAGCAGTACTATTGCTCCCATCACTGAAAGCAAGCCTGTTCCCCAGGGCTAAGGATCAATGGGACCCTTCCCTTGTCAGAGCCAGCAACCCAGGACAGGTCTGGTTCTGGGCTAAATGTGCTGCCCTGCCACAATGAAAAAAACCCCAACATACCACTTTGGATACTTCTCAACAGATTTTCCTTTAGCTTTATTCTAACCATTGAAACATTAATGACTCCTCCAGTATTCCCTGCAGGAGTTAGAAGACAGTTTTTGAAGCATACTCAGACTGTGCGTTCAGTCTCTCCAACCTTTGTATTATTCGTTTTTGCTAAATGCATTTTCAAGTAAATGCTAAATATTATTAATATTCATTTTCTCACAAGCACTGCAGGCAGACACTGTGGAGTGTTTGTAACCTTTCCATTGTACACAAACCAGAGGTTATTAAAACTTTATTATCGTATGTTATGAAAAGCGCAGATAATTGCTCCATCTCTCCAAAACTGAAACATTTATCCACAGCTTTTAACAAAACCTGATTTGTGCACTTCACTGCATTTGAAAAATATTTGCTCCTAATAAATATAAATGAAATGTCATTGTGAGGAGAAAATGGGTTTTTGCGTGTCTTCTCTCTCCTACATGCATACAAATACACACAGAGAATTGGGAAACTGAGGAGCCAAACTTGTTATAAATAGTTTCATTTGCATTTTCTCAAGCCTTTGTGAATGCTGATAGAAATTCTATAGACCTTTTGTACAAGAAAAGTCAAGACTAAAATTATAGTACCCACCCCAACATATTCATGCTCCAAATGCTAATAATATTAGGCATGGTTTTGCATATCTTGTGCTTTTGACTCATGAAGCATTTGGCTATCCGTTGCCAGTTGTAGCAGCTAATCTCAAATAATACTATTACAGACAGTTGTTTCACATTTGCTCCATAATGTGGCCATTAATGTTACCATCGAGGAAGCTTACTCCTACTAGAATTTAATTGATATTAGCAGAGCTGTACATCATTGCAAGGAAGTAAAATAATGAACTCTGCACTGCAGAGGACTAGGAAGAGCACACATAATCAAATAATGAAAAAGTGTCCAAATGACTAATGGCAGAAATCATTATCTGTCCTAAGGTTTCCTTATCTGATAGAAATGAAGGATCTCTGTGTGATTTTGCACAGGAAGAACTCTCCCAGGCTCTTGTAAGACTGCCTGGCAGAGCTTATTGCAGCGTCAGTAGATGAGCAGCCATGCCAGGGGCACAGACCTGGCCTGTGAGCCGGGGGGTGAGGATTAGAGGTGCTGCTGTGGGGAAGAGTTAACTGGCTGCTCTTCAGGGCAGTACTTGCCTTGGGACATATTGAGGGTTTCTAACCTTGCAAAGCGACTTCACATCACTTTTTTTTTTTCCTTTGGTTTAAATTGAAATCCAAACATGACACAATGTTCTCCATCTCCCCAGGGTAGCCTAGATTTGTTTGATACATAGACCAAATCCTTGGGCATTAAACACCCTTGGACACTGTGGTTAGAAATTCACCTTGACACACAGTTTTTCTAGTTCACAGTCATCATGCCCCAGCACCATGCTGAGCAAGGGGCCCTAGGGACCAGGATTTTTACCTTGCTGGCAATGCCCCAGCCTGCTGGGTGACAGGGTGGCCATCCACAGTGGTTGAATGAGCTGTGGTGTGGTAATGTGCTCTCTGCTCTCCGCAGCTTGGGTGAAGCCATCAGCCAGAGCAGCACTGGTGGGTTGGAGAAGTCAGGTGCTGTGGTGACAGTGGGGGCTTCTGACCCACCCAAACCTACCTGGTAAGGGAAGAATCCCCCTTCAGATATCCAGCACTCTAGCTGTGCTCCAGCAGCCTACATGCGAGACTAAGAATCAGCAGCATTTTAGGCTTGCTTTTGCTAATTCATCACAAGGTCCTCCAGGTAGTGGTTTGCCTTTCTGCCTCAGGTTATCTGTCCCTGCATGACCAAAACACACCCTTTGGCCAACCCTTCCCTGCCTTGCAGCTCTGGAAAAGGTTCTGAAGTTCAGATGGTCAGAGGGCTTAAAGGTGAAAAGCCACTAGTGTTACCCAACCTTCTTCCAGACTTGGCTGACCTGGCAAGCTGAAGAGAGCAGTAAGTTACGGAAGCTTTTACTACTTTGGCTTATGTGTGATGGGCATTCTGGGTTACTTTTTACTAAGTTTGTTTTAAAAGCCCTCTTTGGGGTCATATGGTGCCTGCCTCACCTGTCAGGCAGTGGGGAGGCAGGAATGGACAATGGCCACACTGTCCTGAGCCCTTCTTCCACCTCTCCCTGCAAGTACACATGCTCCCCCTGATCCCCTCCTGCTGGCAGGCATTATCGTTTTTACAAGACAAAATTAAGAGCTTTTCTTTTAATTTATCTTGTGCACAATCAGGTTCAAAATCTCTTGCTGTGTTTCACAGCATGTTTTGTAACAGGATTAGATATGGCCGTGCAGTAACAGCACAGTTAATAAATTATGACTTAAGGGCATTTTTTTACTAGAACACCTGCCTTAGTGAATTGTCATAGCTCAGAGCAATCTGTCCTTTCTGACCCACATGGGCTTTGAGCCATCAGTATGACAGTCTTACAGCTTTACCTCTGTGGGCTGCAGTATTTCCATTTTCAGATTGCATCTGACCTTTCTGTTTAACTTCAAATCACTGCTGGGCTTAAGGGTCATTTATAAAAATCACTAGAGCACCCGGGAACCCGAGGACTTATTCATGATCTTACTATATTTATGTCTATGTACCCTTGACGGATTTCCAGCTTTTGCACCCACCAGTGGGAGATGAAGGAACATCCGAGTTCAAAATTTAAAGCTGCATCTCCGAAGCAGAGATCTTCAATAACCAATCTTAAACTGGTAATTGCAGCAAACCCCCTAAAGACTGAGTATAGTTACACTGATATCAAAGCGCTAAAAATGGACTGTGTTGCTGCAGGACCAACTAAACTGAGGTTTCCTGACTGGACTCTGATCCTGCAAAAGCTTTTACTGACACAAACATATATGAGGAAAGCAAATTCAAAACTGTAGGAGATGCAACTTCTTAAAGATTTCAGGTGTATAATCTCTTTCGACACAAATGAAAATTAAAGCTATTTAGATGCCCACCACTTACAGATTTTAAAGCCTATTAGATGCTTGCACACCATTAAGGAGCTGGTTCTAGAATTATTTTAGATCTCTTCTTGATTTCATTTAAAGCCAGTGGGACTGAAGTGGTGCTGAGGATTTTGCTGTAGCCTTTCTGCTGGATGGTGAAAATCTGCATGCTGTTTTCAGCAGCAGCTGCCTGTTATCTGGCCCTCTTGGAATGAAAACATTGTTAGGTTCACTGTCATCAGTGCTACCTAGTTCATTGGGTTGCCAAAAACTGAAAAACGCTCACAGTCAGCACAAATTAAAAAGAGGAAGTCTTCAGGAACAGATGCAGTTTCAACACCGTTCAGAGATCTGAGTGTGCTTTTTGCAGAAGTACCAGCACAGAGAGTGCACCAGGGGACATATTCAGTGCCGTTCCCAGTTCCTCTGGGAAGGCATGTGCGCAGGAGGAATAGGGACAAGGCATTCTAACACATCCACATCCCCACATCCAGGGTCTCCAGCTAGCCCTTGTCGTGTGAACACCCGTAGACACCTCAGGTGCCACATAGCCATGTTTGAGGTGTCCCCTCTGCTCAGAGTGAAGTCCCATGGCATGTGTGGGCATGGGTCTACACAGGGACAACCACCCCAACCACCTTCCACCATTTGCAGGGACCCCGCTGCTACATGGCAGGGTGCTGCCTCCTCTCCAATCCTATAGGGCAGGTCCGAAGGTGGCTTTTTGAAACTTGTTAATAGCAGCTCCTGTGCTCCACCAAATAAGCACTGTGCAGGCAGAACCCTGCACTTCAATGGAGACCAGTCCTAGAAATACAACCTCACTGGTCCTTGCTGCTCTCCCTAGCATGGCAATCCCAATTTAGGATGGCAGCTGGACTGGGGGGCAGTTAAACACTTACCATATTGTGTGAGATAGGGATAGACTGTAAAGATGATCTCTGAATGAGTACACATGGCAAGTTTATAGCATCAAAAGATTTCTTCAGGCATGCAGATCTGCTGCAGAGAGCAGGCAGAGCTGCAACGTGCTTGCCAGACAACCACGCTTGCAACTGTGAGAGGTGCATGGCCTCACTGACTGATGGGCAGAGCTTATAAATTATGTTGTATACAGTAATGAATGAGTTTTAGCTACTGAGAAATGGATGGTGGATGTCTGAGCATCCCCATGAGTGCAAATGGGGTTGAAGTTGTCGGAGCTCTAAAAGGTGATGGGGCTCAGGCTTCCTGGGAGGGATGGGGCTGCTCCTGCTATGGCAAACAGCCTGGCTACTGGCTGGGCAGGGAAAAAGCAGGATGGCACCCAGGGCTTGAGAAAAGCTCAGCATTGGAAAACCACACACCATTTTTCCTGGGGAAAGAGGCAACAGGTCTGTTTTGGGGCCAGGAGCAGACTGCTGCTTCAGGATGCCGCCTGCTTTGCCTCACTAGCACGAGCTTTAAATAGGGAAGCTCATCCAGTGAAAGAATCAGTTTTTCCGCACTTCCTAAAGGGAAAAAAAGTTTATTGTGCTTATGCGTAACTGATGGTGTTATCTGAGAGGATAACTGTAGGGCGTAATAGCAAACATTCCCATTTTCCACATTGCCAGCAGGTTTTGGGAATGCATGGGGAATTCTCATTCAGGCAGTTACCCCTGATGGGTTCCAGCCTCTTTGCTGAGGCAGGGCTCACTGCATGCTGCACCAGCTTGGGACTCCCAAGTCTCTCAAATGCAGTGCTCATTTCAAGACTCTCCCAAAGATCAGCAAGACCACAAGGCAGTGGCTGTGACCCCCACCTTCTCTTGTGTTATTATTTAACCAGTATGGGTTAATTGATTGTGGTGAGGACCACTGTATAGAAAAGTCTGGAGACCGCCCTACACTTAAGCTACAAAACAGTCAATGTGGGCTTTTCCCCAAACACTCAGGTTGCTCTTCAAGCCCTCTCTCAACCCTTGCTACCTCCACAAGCACAACCAAGGGGTACCAGACCAGCCTGGGTAGAAGCAAGGTCAGTAGGAAAGGCCAATGAAAAGGCAGTGGTGCAACAAGTCCTGTTCACTAGCAGTCACGGTGTGTATTAGGTTGCACGACTGCCCCAGCCCAAGTGTATCAGATGAGCAGGTGCAGACAGATTCCGGCTCCTCTGCCAGTGTGCCGCAGGTGCGAGCCAACTCAGGATCAATCCTGTGTTAGCACAGTGATGACTGCAACATATTAAGTTGGCAGGAGCACAGTGACACACCATTATGGTAACATGGCTTTGAGACAAGGACTTGATTGCATCTGTTTGCTCCTGACCGTGAAGACATGCACTGGGGGGAGGCACTCAGTGGGGTGAACTTTGCTTTTCTAAGGCTTCCTGTTCTCTTGTGTTGTGTCCTGACAGCTTTCACGGAATCACAGCAGGTTTCCCTCCACTGCCTGCAGCCTTGGGCAGGCGTAGCCAGCTTGCCAGGCTGGATCACCTCATTGTTATTTTTTCCACAAGCTACCTTTTTCCTTGTACCATTGCAAAAGCAGGATGGGAGTGTGAACTTTTGCCTTCTTGCTTGATAAGGCTGTCAGAACTGCTGTGTTCCCTTCCCGGTGACTGGGAGCACAGGCAGGCTCCTTGCTGAGCACATGTGGGAACAGGCAGTTAAGTGCTATAAAGAGCCTTGGTGCATGGCAATATATTATCAGTTGTACAGGTGTCTGCATGCAAAGTTTGTGCAGGACCCTTGAAAGCAGGAAGGCCTCTGGACAAGTGTTTTGGCTTTGCAAAGTTGCAGCAGCCTACAGCTTACCCTGGGAAAGGGTCAGCCTTTGGTGTAAGTGACCAGGTGGCTAGAGCCCAGCGTGTTCCCCTGCATGGTCTGCATGGATCTGAAGGGTCTGTCCATGCATACAGCTATGGGGAGAGAAGGCACATCCCCTGCTTGGCAGGAGGAAGGACTGTGAGCAAGGGAGACACGAAGAGCCATCTGCTCAGAGAGTTTGTAAAAACTTCCTACCAACTTGGTATGTGTGTCTTGTTTGTTAAGGGAGCAGTTATTGCCTTTTACTTGTGTGTTGTCTCTGTCTATCCTTTTTTAATTTATCCATAACAAAGCAAAGAAAGACCTAGTTGTGAAGTGTTTACTGTGCAGGTACCTTCTTCAGTGATTAAAGGTGTGGATTTTGTAACTTGTAAGTAAGCAGAAACTCAACAAGTGTGAGCAATGGAAGAGAGAAACACAGAAACCTATTGCTGGGCACTTGTGCGTGGAAAGAGAGGAACAGCTATTCTGGCTGTCAGTAGTTTGAAATGGGAAGATACCATCTTCTTGGGCCACAATCATGAAAGTCTAGAGGAACGGAAAACCAGAACATACCCCACGTATTTTTCAGATAGGGTGTCTGTGATTTTCTGTTCCTATTTGTGGTAAGATCTGTGCATATGCACACCGCTCTCAATAATATGATTTCACAAGAGAATCACTCTGGTGATGTGTTCTTCCAAAAAGCAAGCAACAACAGCTTCAGGATGCTCAGAAGTTGCCTTCAGCAGCCATCTCAGCACAACATCTTCCACATCACGCAGTAGATGGTGGAGGCAGTCAGAGGGGCTCCAGGCCCCAGCAGCGTGCCTGGATGGATGCTCAGTGCTGGGCCCCTGGGCAGGATGTGTGCTTCCCATGCTGCCCACCTTGCTCCAGCACTGCCTGCGGCCACCTTGTGCAGAGGGTGGGTGGGTGGCCAAGGTGAGACATCACATCACAGCATCTCCTCGGGCCCTTACACTGTTCCAAAACACCAAGGGCTGTAAAGCTAAAAGCTTGAAGCCATTGCCAAGGGGTTTACCCCTGAAGACTCCTGTGTGATCAAGCTCTCATTCCAGATTGAGACCTTGCCATGTGTGAGATGACAAACATTGAAATGAGTCTCAGATTGAAGCACTTTTTTTCTTGTTGACAGCGTTCAAATGCCTCTGGGGTTAGGCCAAGTTTGGGGTGTTTTTTTTTAAAAACCACCCTTTTATTATTAGCACATCTCTGCAATTCTTTCTAAGAAACTTCAAACAGAAAGTTCTTATGCGAGTGTGCAAGACAACAACTGGTTTTCAAAATTGTCCTTCAAGCCAACCACCAAAAACAAAAATGCAGAAAGAGAAAGGATATCAGATAGACAAAAGTGAGCCCCTGTTACATGAACAGGCATGACGTTGCCATTTGTGCTGCAGTTCTTTGCTCTTATGTGAGCCCAGCATGCTCCAGCAGCGTTTTCAACCCAAGTGTTACTTGATTAGGAAACTTGAATTAAGTGGCTACTACTTCAAAAGTAGCCTACCAGACTAAACTGTGGGATTTTGATTAAGGCACTTCCTTACAAGGAACAGTAAAGGGCATTGGGAACAGGAGATGTTTAGTGAATTAGATTCCAGGTGGGGTCCAGGTCTCTGAAGGGGCATTGGCTGGAGATGCCCTGGTCTTGCCCTCTGCCCACCATGCAGGCAGGAGTCTTTTGATGAAGGAGTCCTGGGCACGCCTGCTGCTGCTCTTGCTGGCTCACACTCAGCGCAGGCAAGTCTGGTCTTGAGAGCAGCCCTACATCAGCTCACACCAGTCAGGGTAACCAAAACCTTGATGACCCAGAAAGGGGCAACAGTGAAGAGAGAAGTGTCCCTTTCAACAGAAGGAAGGAAAACTGCTGGTGTGCATGAAGAAGACCTTTCAGACATGAGAAAGGACCTCATGAATGTCACAGTCTGTATGAAGAAGGGTAAAAATTCATACCCATGGTGTAACAGGATTAGGGTATGCAGGTAATTTCCTGCCAATGGTAGCTAGGCAAAGGTGTCTGGAAGATAGCAAATTGTGCTAACAGGAGATTGATAGATTGTTCTCTGACTCAATGGTAAGGCCTATAAGTGGTTACTGCTTGGTGGGGAACAGAGGAGGAGTGGCAGATTAGTGTAAAGGTTTTTAGAGACACATGCTGTTCCAGGTACAGCAGAGTGGAAGACATGCCGCTCCCTTGGGGATTTGCATTCTCTGTCCCTTCCTTGCTCCACTTTTGTCCTCTTGCACCACAGCAAATATAGTTCCCATCTTCAAGTTTCAATGACTACACAGTGACCCCTGCTACACAACTTTCAATTCCTCCAGCATCTCCTAGATTACTCACTCCCCACACATCCTGCTTCCCTCTTTGTACCAACTACTTTCACTGTCCCTCAGTTGCAGCCTGGGCAGAAGGCAGCATGTACTATGCTGCATAGAGCTATAAATTTTTGCTAAAATAATTGCTCCACTGCATAGAAGCTTTCTTCTCAGAAAGGCCATGAATTTGAGTCTCCTTCATCTTCACGGCTGCCTGTTATCCCAAGACTGAAGATCCCTTCCAATCCTAACTATTCTATGATTCTATGACTTGCAGGATCTTTGAGATTTCTATCTCACTGTCAAATACGTTGGAATCTAGTCAAGCTGGTGAAATCTATGAAGAAGGGGCTGACAGACACATAGGGACAGCACAGTTCAACAGATGAAATTACTTCAGGAAATCAGTCTACAAAAGAGCTAGACATCAAATGAAATAAAATAAAGACCTTAGTTTCATTTGTAATCTGTCCTTTGTTGTTTTCTGCAGGGAAGATTCTGATAAAGGTTTGAATTCCAATCATGGGTGTAGGCAGAACAAAAGAATTAGACTCCTCATGTAACTGATGTGAAAAAACAAGCTGGCCAGCCCAGCAGACTTGTACAAGGAAATAATTTTCACATCTGTGCTCACATAACAATGATACGGTCTAGTTTTGTAGTATACATCAGCTGAGGATCTTGAAGTGCCTTGAGCTCAGCAAGCACCCCTACCTCTGCTTAAAATGCACCATCTTTTGGGAGATATACAGTAGCTGTTTTGCACAAGAACTGTCAGGAAATGTGGAAGACATCCATACTGCATCTTTCCTAAATGGGCATTGATTAATATGCTAAGGGTAATGTCTTGTGCAGTCAAGAGAAAGGCCTGGGGCATGGGTGTTACACTTTGTGGGTTGCCTCTCTTGACCTAGCTAGATATGCCTACACATCATTTACACTGCCTACAGAGCAATCCCATGGTGCCTATGAGGATTTGGCAGTCATGTCACCAGGTGGTAGACTTGAGGACTGAAAGCCAGGATTTGCTAGTGGTGACCAAGTTTGTCTCCCAGGATGGCTGTTTCATCACCCATGGGACGTGAGATGTTGATGTCAGTGGAGTTCTCAGAGAGTAAGTGATCGAATTACCAACACTGTCACCAAGGTCAGTACAATTAGCTCCCTTGCTGGTTGCTTCAGAAATTAGCCCAAGGGTTGTCTCGAGCCTTTTCCCACTTACAAGCTCATGAGCTTAAATCAAAGTCAGACCAAACACTGGAGATTCCTGGAGGGTAGATGTTCCTGTACCCTTAGGAAGTGGCTGCTGAAAGAATCTGGAAGTACAATGGCAAGCAGCCACCAATGGTCATTTTCATCAGTGCAGCCTCAGCCTTGCTCCAGCTATGTCTGAGCAGGTACATCTCTGTGTGCAACGATTACCATGCTGCCCTGCTCATAAACCCCTAACACATGCCCAGCAAAGGGCAGCTGTTCAGCCCAACTTGGACCTACACCAGGAAAGACCGAGCCTCCTCCATCCCACCTGCAGTGGAGAACTGCAGAGAGAGGTGGAGCAGGGCTCTGCCAATGGGAGGCTCCATGCTCCAGCACAATCCCCACCCTCAGCTTTTAGGTATCAGGGCTCCTGCCCGACATGATCCAGTATGCCATGTGCACCCAACAGCTGTCTATAGCTCCTTTTGCTGGTAGTGAAAGGGGTTGTAGGCAGTTTTAACCAACATAGTCTTCTCAAAAATGAGCACAGGACTCTTCATATACTCATGGGTTAAGTTACTGGCCTACTTTGATCATGCTTTTTCAAGAGAATTGTGTTATTTTTCAGGAAATTTTCCTGTAATAGCTTAATTTTGTACTCACGGCGTGGCACGTAAATGACAGCCTCCACAATAAATTTCAATAGCTTTGCAAATCCCATTAAGCTTTTTGTCCATCAAAGGGCTTATTTCTCTTTGTCACTGGCACAGGCATGTGGATGATTATATTGATAGAGCTGAGATCTATCTATACACCTTGCAGCATCCATACTTTGATAGGCACTTAGGTTTTCAGTTGTTTTCTTTATTTACCACCACTGGTCTTCAAACTCCTCTAAGCTCCTGGTTATATTCTTCCAAAATTTATCCTAATTCATAGTGCCACACATAAACATCTGTATTATCTAAATAATATCTGCACTTGCTACTCCAATGGCACCTTGGGCACTCAGTGCTTGAAGTGTTTGCAAGAGATCTGCTTTATTCTGAGTCCAGCCTAAACTACTTGCACATAGTAACTAAAGGAGTTTCTGAGTGTCTCCGGGAAAGCTGGCCTTCAAAACTACAGTCCCCTATGCTTCAAGGCTGTTCATTAACACAATTTCATTGCTAATGCAATGAGAATGGAGCCCTGTGGGGAACAACAGGGGTAAAACCCTCTGTGTGTTCAAAAGAGGGTCCCCAGGGTCTGACTCCTGCTCTTGCATCACCTTTCATCTCTCTGATTTTCACTAGCAGGTGCTAAAGCTGAAAGCTGGGTCCACAATGGATAGCAAGCAACTGTGCTACACAGGGGAAGGGGTGTGGGCAAGACTTCGAGACACCTCAGAAGCCTCCTTAAGAGGAAAACTAGAAGAACAAGACCTAAATGCAAACCTTGCTAGCAGACACCATGGTGGGGGAGTTAGTCACCCAGGACACTGACATGTCAGCCAGCAGATGTTCAGATTTCTGTTTATTCATTTAGTCAAGAAAGGACCCTAGGCCCTCTTTGAAAAGAACAATAAATTTAATAGCAATATTTTGAAGCCCCCAGAATCGGAGTGGCAAATCTAGCGATGCAACCGAGTGAACGCTGTCAGATGTGACAAATCACTCTGCTGCAGAACTCCCATTGATGAAAAGCTGTCCTTGTAGATAAATTCCTTTATAGACCCCTGACACTCAGGTGGTGATGTTTTCCACCATCCCCATTTTATACATGAGTTTAATAGCATGCCTCCCTCCCAGCGCCCTCTGCCTTGTGTTGAAAGTGTCTGCATGTAAACCAGACAGCATCAAGCTCTGGGGCTCTTTGGAATGGCTACAACAAACTACAAATGATTCGATCCGATGGTATGAAGTGAATAATCTCTGCAAACGCCATGGTGTGCTAGCCTGTTTGCTGCATTAGTCAGACACATGCTCCGGCTCAGCAAAATGCTGCCAAAAATTCTGACCACACCCAGAAAGAAACATGAAAATATTCCTCTCAGGAAAACAGAAAGCTTTTTTTAGTTAATTTTTGAGAGGAGCTGGTGGCCAGCTCACTGGATGTGACACAGTAAGAGAGAGAGAAAAACCCAAGCAGTATGACCCTCCTTCCTCACAAAGGAGTTATAAATCATTCAAAGGGCTTTTTAATTACTGGGCCATTACAAAAACGCAGACAAATGCTGGATGTGCGTGAGCGTATACAAGTGCATGTGTGAATTTAGGGGTAAATGTGTTCAGGGTTCTAGACAGGCACAGTGCACATCATTAATGTCCCCTTTGAGTGTTTCAGAATGTAAGAATGTAAGGGGAAAAAAAGAAGAAAGATCCCTGTTAGGTCAAACACGGACCCGGCCAGCCTGGTGTCCTTACTCAGAGAGTCGCCAGTAACAGATGCTTTGGAAAGAATATAAGCAAGCAAGCAAATACAGAGAGATCCCACACTTCCAGCAGTCCAGCAGGCACTATGGGGACTTTCTAAGCTGGAGGCTACATCTGTAGCCTGGTTTTAATAGCAGCAGAGAGGCTTACTGCTCAGGTGGTCTCTCTGTATGCCGGGGAGCTCCGCTTTGTAAACAGCAGCGGAGGAGCGACCCTAGGGGCTGCACTGGGCTGCTGCAGGAAGAACTGCCCCTGCCCCCGCTTCTCCAGGGAGCCCCCACTTCAGGGCATAGCCAGCCCATTGCTGAGACAGCCAAGAAAAGTTATGACAGTTAATATAAATTGTGGTGATGGACTCCCTAATTCTGTTCAGAGAGGTTATTATACTGCTGTTAGACTGCAGCAAAATGTGGCCACTACTCATCTGGGCTGGTTTGAATTAATGACCCAGAAATGAAAGACTCTATATCCTATTAACAGGCTGACAAGCCATGTCAGATCCCATTACTTTGGTTTATTTGTAACCCATCAGAAAAGACCCAGTGCAAATCTATCTGGAGCTGATCCAGGGCAACTCCAAAAGGTACCTCTACAATCTCTCTCATATGGCAGAGCAGTGTCTGCCCAGTTCCACCCAGCAGTGGGGAAATGTTCATTTCCATGGGGTTTTGTTCGCCCAGAAACATGTTGGTGGAAAGGAACTGCTGAGATGTGAAGAGGGACTTGGACACCCAAAAGTCATCTGCTGCACTGGTACCACATGGCGACGTGTAAATGCAAGACAATTACCTTAAATTTCAACTCTGGTTGGTGTGTGACCCTGGTTCATTCTTTGCTGGCTCCAGCTGGCAAAACAGGGCTGGGTTTGGCAATGGCAGAGGTGCAGGTCAGGGCATGTGCTGTGGGGACAGGCCACAGCAGGTAACCCCATTGCCTGCAACTTGCAACCCCTCTCCCTACCAGTCGATTGGAGCTGGTGGGACCCTCCAGCTGGCACAGGGCCACTGTGACAGGACTTCCCAGAGCACGTTTCAACCCTGCTCCCCCACCCTACCACCCATGAAAGTGTTGGTGCTGTGAGTGAAACCTCAGTACCACAGTGATAAATTCAGGTTATTGTGTTAATTCCAGCATCAGAGCGATAAGGGAATAATACCACGTCAGGAGCGAGTTATGATGGTGGGGCATGTGCTAGTGTGGGCAGCTGACGCCAGTCATTGCCTATGGAATAGCCCAGGTAGGTTGTGTGCCAGCTGACAGCCCAGTCACATGCAGCACTGCAGGTTTTCCTGTCTGCTTACTGCTGGAGACTGCGAGTGAGGATAAACATACCAGTGAGCTGAGACGATCCGCAGAAAATAAAATCACTCCTTCCCTCCCTGTCGTTCCCATGTGATGTGAAATGAGGAGGAGAAGGTGGAAAAAACGCAGCCCCCTTCCTTCACCCACCCCCCCCCCCACTGTATCAACATCACCACCTCAGTGTCTGTCTGCAGCCTTGATCCAGTCCAGGCTTTCTGCAGATCCCTACTGGAAGAAAGCCATTTTTCTTGAGTGTATTTCCAAGAAACAGTTGACAGGCTTGGCACAGCTATTCCTGGAAATGTTCAATAGGTCATCTTCTGGAAGAGAGTGCTGACTGATGGAATTGAACAGATCTTGTTCTGCATGCTGTTCGCTCCCTCTCTTGCGATGGCTTTGGTGTTCACCTTCATGCTGTGTCTGCCCCCCACCCCCAACCCCCATCTCAACGCCCTGGCATCCCCCCAGCCTCAGCACTGCACCAGCACTGCACCAGCACTGCTCCCACCAAACGGCCTGCAGGATTCAGTGTGCTGCAAGCTGTGGTTGTCCTGCCCCGCCTGAACAATTGCTGCGTGAAGGTGATCGACCCCAGACTACAAATGGCAGTGCTGTCCTTTTGCACATACACATCTGTGCAGTGTGAATCCTGCACACGTACACACACACACGTGGCAGCCGAGAGCATGGCAATACAGGCTGTTCAACCATGCTGTCCCTGCTTATCCCTGGCCATCCCTCTGAGCTGAGGCATAAGCCAGAGACAGGCTTTTAGCTTTTGCAGCATGTTGCTGTTTGCCAGCAGCGAGGAAGTGCAGGGTGAAGTCATGCTAGGAGAAAGCTGCTTAAGGTGAGGCATGCTGCTGAGGAAAAACACCCAAGATCCACATTGCGTGGTTTCTTCTTCAACACTTCTCCTACCTTTAACCTGTTCCTGGTTGTAATAGCCCTGGCTAGATCTGTTTCCTCCACTGATTTCGGGGTGGATCCTGGCACCTCTTGCTAACTGAGGAAAAGGTCTTGGACAGTGAACATGGCCCAGCCTGAGCCAGGGCAGGTCAGGTTGCCCCGCTGGCATTCCCATCCAGGGAGAGGAAGTGCTGTCATGTGCAAGGACAGCTCCAGCGGTGGCAGCAGGGGGGATATGTGAGCAGGGGCAGTCATCCAGCATACCCAGCCTCTATTTACCAGCCTCTATTTACCAGCCTTGGCAAGTAAAGAGTGCCGGGGTTGTGTCCTCAGGGCACCAGGCAGGGAGGAAAGTTGCTCCATTTTAGAAAAACACGCAGATTTGCTCCCAGCAAACTGCCATAGCCCGGCTCTGCAGCATCCCACCCCAGCCCAGCTGCAGAGGAGAGCTCAGGTCCCCCCGCTGTGTCAGATCCCGGGTCAGGCTTGCCCTTCTACCCACAACAGATACTTTCTCCCCATGTTCAGAGAGATTTAGCATAGCTGCTTGGGTTTAATTCTGGCCTAGATAGCTCCTTATCATGTTAAAGGGTCTTTGTTTCTGTATCAGCACAGCCCAGCAGGA
>NW_009926663.1:73385-139950 GCF_000696875.1 Nestor notabilis
ACCGGCAGCAGCCCATCCCACAAGAGGAGTGCGAGCAGGGCTTGTTGTCATGTCTGTGCCTAGCAGCATGAGGTGGAGAAGGGCACAAGGGACACCTGAAGTGCTTAGCTGGGATGTGGTGCAAAGAGCCACCTTTACCTCTGCAGCTGGGCTGTGGTGATTCTGCAGATTAAATACTGTCTGCCCTGAGCCCCATGAGCTTTTGCTGTCTCTTCTGCAGCCTGTGAATGCAGCTGTTCACTAAAATTGCTTTTAAATAATGTTCTACGGGTTCTGTGTTGTCCCCCTTTAACTCTATCCACAAATAATATACTCGCTTTCTGCCAGGAATTAAATTTCATCCATATCTGTAAAAACATCGAGACAAAACACACTCGTCTCAGACAGTTGCCAGAGCTGGCACCAGACCCGCTGGGTCCCCAGGCTCAGAAAAGCCTTCCCTTTCCACCTCTCACATTGTGGATACATTGCACTGCTGCTTGATTTCCCCCTTATTGACTCCTCCTTGATTCCCAGTGGCCTGGAGTTCAGTGTCTCTCATTTAGCATACAAATGCATAGGTATTTTAAGACACAAAAAATAAGGACTGAACAGTACTCCTTGTGCTTTCAGTGCAAACAGAGGGGAACACATGGAGGACACTCGGCCCCTGCGCCTCTGGAGCTCTCTCTCTCTCTCCATATCTTCCCACTGGCTCTTACACTTTGCAAGTCTTCCCCATTTGAAAAATTCAAAGTATTTTTTGGAAGGAGAAAGTAAAATCACTGCCCCTGTTCACTGGTGAGTGGAGAGGTCTGAAGAGGGGCTACATGAGCTCACAGCTGTCACGGCATCCAGGCCACTGGCTCCAAACTATAAGCCCCCCAAGGAGGACCATGGCACTCATGGCTGCTCACCCCATTCCAAACACAGCAACCAGCCATGAAGTTTGACCCAAAACAAGGAGTTTCCCCAGAACTGGGGGAAGGTAAGAAATTAAAAGTTCATTTTAGAGACATTCTTTCAAAGGGAGAGAGTTGTAACCCTTCTGAGTAGAGAACAGGAACACATCTTCACTCTTTAGGCTTTACCTCCAAAGTGTGGGACTGAGGAACACTCCTCCCATAGACATCCTCTTACACGTGGGTGCGGTTACCTGTTGCAGCACATCAGGATGATGGCTGTGCCCATGGCTTCCCTCCCTCCTTCCCTTGCCCCAGCACCCATGGGCCCTCTCATCTGCTGAAGACAACCCCAGGTATGCACACACAGCATACCTACTGCTGTATGTCTCTAAATTGAGCTGTCTGTGGGATGCACCTGCTCTGTAACACTGACAGAGCTGTGTTTTCCCAAATCTATGCCTTCTAGTCCTTCTTTGAGGCATTAATAAAGATCTCAAATCATCATTTGTTACCAACTTAATTACTGGTTGTCACCACTCAGCAAATATTTCAAAGAGCTGATAGTGGGAAACACCCTGTCATGTGCAGTACACAAGGCAAGCTCTTGAAAATAAGATGTCTAAAATAAGAAAGAATGGTTTATAGTGACATTTCTGCTGGTCCTTGCTTCCCTAGTGGGTGGACATATAGAAAAATGTGCAAAAATCTTTCATCTGGCATTCATTCTTTTATTCATTCATAAAAAGCTTTTTGGAGACTTTGTATAATTTTAAGAGGCTCATGGATGCTGGTGAGACCAGTTGCTCACTAGTGCCTTCCTTGGGGCCTGGGGCTTCCACCCCAACGGAGGAGGCTGTGGCTTCATGGTCCCTGGGCTAGCTCTGTATAAAGCAGAGGGAAGACCTCCCAGAGCCGGAAGCTTTGCAGGGCTGTGTCAAGCTGAAGAACACATGCTTCACCTGACCTTCAAGAGACCGCTTTGTCCAGTGTAAGACTTGCCAAGTCTGCAGGAAAAGCCATTCATGGCTAAACACAAGTAGGTTGGGATAAGAGTGGGGAAGGGGGGGTAGCAGAAGGGGACAAGCTGTGAGCTTTTGAGTAGGTGAAGGAGAGCTCATCCTCTGGCTGAGAAGAAAATCCCTAGCTTACAGTTTGGGACAGGATTCACGTGGAAGATACATCTTTTAAATCACACAGTGTTCATTAACAGAATGTGCTCTCCTTCCTGAACCTTTATTCCATATAGCTTGCTGTTGCTGAGAGGCAGCTAACAATCACTACGGCTTTGTCATTTTTTCTTCAGAGTGGTGGGTTTTGGCAGCTATTTAGAAACACCTCTTCCATTTTCCTTGCCTGTGTATCTATCTCCCTGATGTCTGGGCAGCTCGTGGCTGATAATTCTCAGTGACTCACAGATAAAGCCTATTAAAAAACAACCCCTAAGCAGTGACGCACCAGATGTGCAATGAAATTTCAAAAACATGCTATGACTTTTTAGGAATACATGCAATTAATATTAAACAGATGCCTGAAGTTTCCTGCACAGCTGTTTCTCTATTACGTGTCATGACTTTTAATGGTGCTGAGGTGAGACACACAGACATGAGGAAATGCAAGGCTATTCCAAATTGAAGCTTTTAAAATTCAAGCAACAAAGAGCGGGGTGGGGAAGAAAGCAAAACCACCAAACGTCTCACAAAGCATGAAATGGAACGTTTTTGCTCAGGTGCTCCACAAAGCAGTCAAGTATCTGTCTCAGTCAAGGTAACATATATGATCTGCTGCTTGGTAGTTTATCACCTTTAGTAGGCACCCTCCTCTTTATTGGCTTCCTTTGATGTATCTGTTCTTGTAGCAGAGGTCCATTCTGTGTTTATACACAGCTAAGACTAGAACTGGATTACAAGGCTGCATTTTGTTCCAGAATCCCTCTTGCTGTGTGTGAACTGTTTATACAAACCAAGTAGGTCTTTTTCCAGGGAAGCTTGTCTACCAAGTTTCAATTTCCTTTTATTGGATACATGAGCTATTTATTACCCCCTGAATGGCCCCCCTGAAACTCGTTGTCAGGACCTCCATGGCTGGTGATGTGGCAGCATTACCTCAGGGGCTGTCAGCATTTGCAGCCAGAACTATCAGGAGCTGAAACCACCTTGTCTCAAAAATTAGGACTTTGGGGTGGGATTGATTTCATCTGACACAAGGGAAGGGATTCATCTCAAAGAATGAACATGTGACAGCTGAGCTAGACATCAACTATAGCCACTGGGATGTGAATTCGTCTCATCCTAGCAAAACCATAAGGAGAGGTAGATGAAGTGTACCCAAAAGATGCCTGCTTCTCTCCCTGCACCATAAAAAGATGTGACAGGGATCAGCTCTGACACCTACAGGTATCTCTGCAGTAGTTAGATGGGTCCTTCTCTGGCTTTATATGCTAAATGGTTGGTCAAAGCAAGTCATCCATATTCCCTTGACAACCAGTAGAAAAGAGATCCCCCTAGAAGATGGCATCCATACCTACCTGACAGGTGGGCTGAGCTGCCTGCCGGTGGCGCCCAACTTCGTTCTGCTCTTCATGGCAGAAGCATAGGATATGTGCCTGATCTTTAGCTGGTGAAAGCTAGAAGGGATGAAGTCAAGCCTCCATCGCGTAGTGTTATTTTGCTTGAGGATCACACCCTCACCCATGACCTCAACAAGGCTTCAGCTCATCTTTTGGCTGACGTGGTGCAAAAGCATCAGTGATTTTGTGTTTCCTCTGGTATCTTTTCTGGCTCCAGGGTTAAGCAGAGGGTTAAGCAGTTAAAGTGACACAGGAAAGCCTCTGGATGCTAAGCACCTCCACCCAGGCACCCTATAGGCCCTTACCCACCCGCTGTGTGCAATTCCTCCTGCCACCCATTGTCCTCCCTCCTTCCCAAGGGGATCTCCTTCAGGCTCCAAATTCCTCCAGCAGCAGCTGCTGTCACTCCCCATATCCCTTTGGAGGCTTGTTATAGTTCTGATATTTGCTCTCTTGCTATTCATCGTGCCTTCTGTGGGGAGTCACAGCCAGTTTATCAGCTACCAGGAGCATGCTTTCTGGGCTGAAAAGCAATTTCCTTTTCTCCTCTTATTGCAAGAGCCTACAAAAGGTTTGATTTATGCCATCAGTTTTAGATTTAAAAATCTTCAACTTCACCTAGGTACGTTTCCTGGAGGTCGGCAATGCTTAGTATAGTAAGCATTTAGTAATGCTTAACAGATGAGCAATTCTGTTATGCCATATGATCATCTCTTATACACTAAGTCTGGATTTTTCCTGCCATGTTAGTTATAACCACCATCAAATGGTGCCATTCATCTTTCCCTCTTTTTCTTACCAAGCTTATGTCCCAGGAGAGTTCACAGCAGTGAATGTGGCAAATCTGTGTTGCTGCTTCTGATCAGCTGCACTTCTGGCTTACTTTTATGCAGCACTCCTACTTTGTTGCTGTAATGGTCCTTAAGAAATATAAGTGTTTGACAACATGCTCAAGTACAGGAGAACACAATAGCAGTATTTGAGAAATGGTGGCTTTTTAATGATAAACACTGCTGTTTGCCAGGGGAAGTGGCATCTACCACCACATGGATAGCTCACACACAGAAGGCCACACTCCTCGTTGCTGGATTTCTGCTGGGCTCATCAGGAGTATGAGTCACCCTAGTCCACCCTGAGGGTCCATGCAAGCCCATGCTGAGGATGTCCATGTTGGGGGAGGCAGCATGGGACTGGCTGTGAGCATGGGTCAAGCCCACCTTGGACATACAGCAAAGGGGCACTGCAAGGAGCAAGCAGGAACACAGACCTTGATTTTGAGCTCACCACTCACCCGTTCCTCTTCTCAAAGTTGGGAACAGGTTGCCCAGAGAGGTGGCAGATGCCCCATCCCTAGAAACATTCAAGGTCAGGCTGGACGGAGCTCAAAGCAACCTGATCTAGTTGAAGATGTCCCTGCTTATCGCAAGGGGGTTGGACTAGGTGACTTTTAAAGGCCCCTTCTACCCAAACTACTCTATGATTCTGTGATTCCATGATTCTATGATTCCGTGATTCTATGATTCAACGATTCCATGCTCAAGGAGTTTTATAACACTTCAGAGAACAACCTGCATTTCTGAGGCACTTGAGAGAGGTTTTGAAGCAGTCGATGCTTCTGTTGACTTATTTTGGTTCCCAGGGAACCAGCTACTTTGGTTGCCAGTTTCTTGAAGCAAGGCTGTGCATTGACTCACAGTCCTGGACCAGAGCCCCTTGCAGCTCAGAGCAGCAGGCAGCTGATGGAGCCTGACCTTCTCACGACACCTTCCAGATCCACCGGAACTGAACCAAATAGCTTGGGCAGCCAAACATGTCCCCAGACTGAGGCTCAAAAACCAGCAGGAGACTTTGGATGGGGTGGCAAAGCTTCATCATCTGGCCCTGCATGGTCCATGTCCCAACAGTGGCCCGGCGCTCATATCCCCGGCTCACTGCACAGATGTGGTGGTGGCCGCACACCTCTGTGACAGTGCTGGGTGGGTGGCAGCTGTGGCCAGAAGCGCCTGCTGTCAGCCATGGTTGGCCAGGCGCCTGCTGGTGCTTCTTCTCGGTGACGACTTTGCTTCAGTCACATGGCTTGTCACGATGCCAGGATGCACACCTCATGGGATTAGCTTTTGGAAATTGCAGCTGCATGCCCTGTGAGCAATGTCCCTTCTACGAAAGAACATTAACGCTGGAGCCAGCCCGTCAGCTGGATTTCAGGGTGAAATCTGATGTGTCGGTTGTGTCTGCCTGAGAAAAGGAAAATAAAAGAAAAAGGAAAACCCTGCCTGCTGTGGCATCTGCTGACGTCTCCTGCCATGTGCGGCCTCATGGCAGTGATGGGGAGCCAGCAGCAGAGACCTGGGACACTGCCAAGGATGGGCAATGGTGGGAGTGAGCCCTCCAGGAGCTCTGGAGCTCATTCCTTCCTCTCCTGATCCATTTACTCTTGTCCTCATGCACACATGTCCCTCTCTGACCTGTCTGCTATTCCCTGTCTGCTATCCCCATGTCTGCACCAGGTTCCCCAGGGGTTGACTCACCAGAACCTCAAGCTGACATGGAAGTGGAGAAATCAGCAACCTGCGACACAGAGCCCTGTCTGCAGCTGAAACAGAAAAATCAGGGTCCTCAAATTCACAACAGACCGGTCAGCCAGACTCGGGGCTTTATTTTCAGTCTGGTTTTCTTCACGTCTTTGCCAGCTTCTGTGACGTGGCTCTTGCCTTAGGAAGCCAGTTTCAGGAGGGGTTTTGGGTTTGGTTTGCTTTTTTGCTTTTTTTTTTCAGAGCTCCATGGGACCCAAATACTTGCTGCTGGGTGAGAAAACTTGTGTGTACCACAAGGAGGAGACCCCCTCGTTGCTTCCTCGAGGCCCGTGGTGACACACTTGGCGGCATGGCTCCTCAGAGGTCTCCTCTGCTCCGCAGAGGTTTCGGCGCTGCACCCTGCTAGCCATGTGATGACCGCTTGCTCAGGCAGCAAACCCCAAGTGTGTACTACATGAATAATCCCAAACTTGCTGCACCTTCATCACACCCTGTTCATCAGAAGTCTCCATCGCTCTGCAAGTTGCAGCCTGAAGTGGTTTCTCAAACGCAGCAAGATCAGGACCAGCAGTGGAGAGGAAGAATATGTAATCATTGAGGCTCATTTCACATGAAGACATCAGACCCGACGGCACAGCGAGCCCAGTGCAAGGCAAGCACAATTCCTTCGGAAGGCTTGATTTCCCAGATCTTTGCATGGCTTGTTTGTTAATCCCGAGATTTTTCTCAGAAGTCTCTTTTATCCAGAACAGGGCTGTGTGCTGTTCGCACACTGCTTCTTGGAAATTACTGGGAGGCAACTTACTGGGAGGTAATTCTAGATGGGAATCTGAACAAAAGGTGTTGCTTAAGCATTTTGAAGAGTAATTGAGCACTTGCTATGCAGTTTGTTTAATAACCTGAAAGACGGATCCTTATCAGGAGTCTCCACATGCTCTAGTTACTCAATTGCTTTTTTATTTAAATAAGCCTAGCAAACGTGCCCATAAAATTACCCAATAAAAGGCAGTATCACTGAGGTGAGCCTGCTTAGATAGTTGAAAATTATATTTTCCTGTTAGTATGTCTTTACATCCTTTCTTTACAGGGCTGTTGGGTGATCACTAGGTTTCAAGGGCAATGGCTGTACCATGCGTCCCCAGCGCCACTCCTGTTAAGGTGCCATGAAGGCAAATACAGTTGTCAGCTCATCCCAACTGGCCTCAGCCAAGTGGGAACACTCCCAGCCCCTTGAGTTCACAGGGTGAAGCTGGGAAGCATCGCCCTCCTGGCAGAGAAAGTATCACTAAAAAAGTCAAAATGAACTCCAGAGGAGTGCCCACAAGTCTGCTTCCTAGGGAATGGTGTTCAGCATGCATGCAAAACCCCCACCCCGTTCTAGTTTGTGAGCGTAGCTGAGGGATTCCCTTTGGGATAATCCAAAATTACTGGTGCAAAGACGCAAGATTAGAATCAGTAACAATAAAATAGCTAATGATTGAAAACACAGTGAACAGCAACATGCAGATGTCCCAGGTGCTAGAAGAGAGTGAGCATTTTGGAAGTCAGAAGGGCTAATATCGAGACCAGTGCCTGAGGTGCATGCCACAGGCCAAGCTGATGTTACAGCTGCTGAAGTGCAAGCATCCCAATCCCAGGGCAAAATTTACTCTACCAGCACTAAAATCAAACCAGGATCAGGTCTGAATTTAAGAAAAAACAGGTATTGTTAACCAGAAAATAACTCTGGAAATACATTTTCAACTAGAAGCACTGCCAATGGGATCTGCACTTGAGCAGTGCTCCCAGCTAAGTTGTTGTCCTACCCTGCCCTGAACCTGGTCATGGAGGGGACTCCGTCATGCAGAAACAGGATTTTGGCCAGGTAAATATTATGCCTAGACACACATTCCTCAGGAAGGGCTATGACAGCACTCACAGAGAGAGTAACAACTAGTCAGCCAGTGAAAACAGCCTCTGAACATATGCTGCAAGGAGCTGTTAGGGGTGTCTCTGTGCGTCCTCTCTGTGTGAATGAGCTTGCTACTGGTGTAGAGAGGTCTGGGTCACATACCAGGAAGCTGATGGCCTTTCTGCACATGCCATGTGAACATTAATGCCAGCTGTGGCAAAGCATGTTGCCCACTTTGCCCTCCCCAGGCAGAGAACAGTTCAAGTACTTGGCTCATTCAATCCCCTCTGTCCTTTCCTAAGTCTGACAGCAAGGGCTGGTGCTGTGTAGGTCAGATGTGAAGATTGTGAAGACAGAATAATGACCATTAGGTTGCTTTTCTTTTGGGTCAATAGTGGCTTTGGATCCTTGATCTCGAGGTGGAAAACTCCATGAATGTATAAACAATCCTCTGAGCCATCAAATCCCACCTCTTAATGGGATTATTCACATTCCAGAACTCAAAATGATCTTGGTTTTGGAGACTTACTGATATCCTTTGCTGAATGGCTCCACTCCTCTTTTTTTTTCCCTTCTCATGACGCTTACTTTGAAGCGAGTAGTGCAAAGTAGCACTTGAGGCAGTGAAAAGAGGACCCCATAACCTAGAATGCTTGCTACACCCACAAAAACCCCTTCCCTTTTTATTGCCCCAAATCCATAAAGCCTGCTTTTCAAAGGGAGGTAGTAAAAGTACCACACTTCATCAGGTTCCAATTAAAGAAGGCCTAATCCAAAGCGCATTGAAGTTAACAAGAGACTTTTTGTCTCTTTGCTCTTGGGGCTTGGACCAGACATCAGTGTCAGAAATGGTATCTGCAACATGTGCAGGCATTTTAAAGCAGTCCCTGCTGCAGGAGTGCTGGGAGTCTTCCTGCACCATTATCAGCTCTACTGATCATTCAGCTCTCCCCAGCAGCTTCAAAGGGAAATTACAATTCACCTCTTTTCACAACGAAAATGCTAGGTTCAGAAGTGAATTCTGCTAAAGCACATACTTCTTTTTGTAATCTGGAAAGATATTTTGAAAGATTATTTCCGTTTCCAGCAAATGTTCCTTCTTCTCAGGAAATCTGTTAAAAAAGACACCGTATTCCGGCCAAAAAGAAAAAAAAAAAAGAAAAAAAAAACCCCAATCACTGGATTTATTTTTAGGTCTATTTATCAGGTGATACAAAGACACCTTAAAAGTCAAAATTCTTTTCACTTAGTGAAATCTGGACAAAGCTTTTGAATATTCATTGCAAATACACAAAGCTTTTTGGAACTGCAGTTTCAGCTCTACTTCTACTATGCCTTGACATTAGTCTGTTGCTATGAAGAATATGGAAGCTTAGAAAGAGATTATTTCTCAGAGACTGTTTTTATTTCCAGTGAGAAACAAAACTGGCAGCATGACCACATCTAGCATCAGATGAGTGTGCCTTTGATGTTCTTGGAATATAATATGACTTTGTTTTTTTTCCCAGCCTTTTGCAGAATGCTTTAATCCATAGATCAACGACTGTCATGATACGTGACTCAAGATGGAAATTTCCCCCGCATCATCTGGGGGAAGCAGCTCAAAGATGACTGCATTTTCTTTTTACTGTACACTCCAGCCACTCTTCAGTGTAATGTAAAGCCTCCTTGACATGCTTCTGCCCTGAGGAGATCCCTCCTTTGTGAACACCCATGCCACTTTTTATAGGTGGGAAGAAATAGTGCTCTAAGGCCTTGCCTGTTGCTATTCTAAGAGTCCACCTCTACTTGCAGAGTTCAAAACAGCTTTTGTAATGCATACTTACCACTTAGGAGAGTTAATGGGATCTCTAAGTCCCCTTTACAGACCAAGGAAGAAAATCAGTGGCAACTTTTTCCAAAGACTAGAAGTTAAGCCATCCATTTCGTGGAAGGTCCAGCAGGGGCCAACTTTAAGCTTTCTTCTCTTGGGGCTCCTAAACACTGCCACAACCACGTATATGGCAATTATACCATTTTCACTAGAAAGGCATTTTCAACATCAGTTAAGAAACCTAAACACATCAGAGAGCAGTTGCTGCTGGCTAACTTTTGCCCCTGAGACCACACGCTAGCCCGAAGCCATGAGTGGCCACACGTCTCACTGCAAGCAATGAGCAGCGGAAGAGGGACAAGTCCTTGCTGGGGGCTGCTCCTGGCTGTCATCCTGCCCTGTGCACCAGTCCTGGGCGCATGGTGGGCAGGGAGGACAGGAGCCTCTGCGTAAGCCCCCTGTCATCACCCAAACCCAGTGGCGCAAGGGATTTGAAGCCAAGGGAGAGATGGGGAAATTTGTTCACTGAGTTGCCTCACTCCTGAACAATACTCAAGTTGCAGCCTTGTCTATGAGTGAGATTTAAATAAATAACATTTGCTCCCAAATTAGTCAGAGAAGAATAAACATTTTAAGACCTTTTGGCTGTCCTAAGACAGAATAAAAGGCTTGCTATACATCTGAAGAACTAAATTGTCTTAATTGCATCCTTGTGCAAAAAAAAAAAAGCATTACATACCGAAGAAAAATATTTTTAAGTGGATGGAAAAATTCACTGGATTAAAGGAATACTACTGTCAAGTTTAATGTGTGCCTGCATTTGTGTGGTTCAAAAAACAAGCTTTAATAAAACTGAAGAGTCTAACAGGAACATTTCTATGAATTTAAAAATAACAGCAATGGAAACAATCTCATAAAATAAGTAAACCTCTTCCTTCAATATTTGCAACTCAAGTATTACAACATTAATTTAGGGCCTGGGAATGTGAAAGTAACTATAAATTATGAATTAAGTGCTTTGTTCTACAATGTGAGAGGCCCAAGTTTTAAATTCCTTGTTGAGTCGCAGCTCCTTTAATTTCAGTACCGCTGTTGGGAGGCAGAATTTAGCCCATTGAAAGACAAATTTCAGTGGAGAAACTACCTGATATGACACTCACCCATCAGGTTTCCAGTGGCCCATACCAGATACACAGAGGATAGCTGACTTGTAAGGAAGGCTTCTCTGATGTGACGTTTCATACCTACTGCAGGCTGTTTTCTTAACCATTAGAAAAGACTCTAAATGTGTTAGTTATGGATAACGTGACATTGGCCTTACAAATGAAGAACATGAAACACAATGTTCACCCAAAAAGGAAGGTACCACGGCGCCATGAGTGTGCCCATCACACTGTTTTACCTTCCAGACTGGCTGCCTTCCTGGAGCTCTGTGCTCATGTTGGGTTAAATGGGGATGACTCTCTTGGAAGCCAGTGTGTCTTAAGACTTGGTCCATGCTGTCTCAGAACAAGATAAGATACTTGCATTTATGTTGCTGGGAGCCAGCTTTCTCCTCTAAATCATGTTTCGAGTAGTTTCTCCTGTTCTCCATCTCCAGCTTTTGCTCCTCCAAGCTGCTGCCAGGGACACTGCTTTGCCCCAATTCCCTAAAATGCAGAACATGTTTGATGATGGCATTAAAGCATCATGAAACAGAAAAAAAAATCAAAGGCCTAAAGTGATTTGCATTGTTTATTTGGCATTTGTTGATACACTTAAACTCTGTAAGGAGCTGTAATAGGATATGATTAGTTAAGATCTGAGTAAGGTATAACAGGATAATGATTTACTGAAGGCCATAACTGCATACAGAAGATTCAAACCAAAATACCACCAGATTGCTTCAGGACCTGCAGGTGCTGATCTTGCCAGGATATGTTTTCTATTTCTATGCTTCTGAAAAAAACCCAAGGCAGACAGGATTTCCTTCAAAACTCTTTGTCTTTCCTAATTTTCCAGATGTCTTCCAAAATCTGGATATAGGAAGAATTAAAAAAAAAAAGGAAAAAAAAGGAAAAAAAAAAAGCAGTAATTCTTACCCCAATTAAGACTTTTGACAAGGCAGCTCTTAAATCATATGAGGCAGATCTTGTACGCATCCTACAAGATGTTACTTGGCAATGACTCTGTAGATGAAACAGTCTATCATAACTTGCTCAAAAATAGACCTGGAAACCCTGCATCCAAACTTTGTTCCACATTTACGATGCAGCAAACTGCTCAGGGAGAATTAAAATGTATTCTGCCTCTTAGCATCAGGCCTTGGAGAGCAGCTGGTCACTCCCATTGCCTTTAGATACATACCCCGTGGCCTGATCACCACTTACCTGGTCAGCAAAACCTCGGTGGTTTCTTCCAGTATGAAGAAAATCTTTTTGACAGAAGGAGAAAAGCCCAAGATTTACTGTTCTTCTGGATAAAATCTAATTCTCACAGGTACAATTACATCTGGCAAAGAACTGGGGACAGGAGTGTCGAAGCTGTCTCCTATTAGGTGCAGAAAAGCTGGTAGAAATCAAATAAGCCTGGTGGATGGCACAAGCTGGAGGGAGAGCAGTGGAGAGTTCATCTTGACCAGAAAGGACCTGCAAGCTTCACTACCGTGTTGGACACGTGGTGGCCAGAGGAAGATGCCTCTGGATACTTGACCTAAGAGTAAAACTTCTGCGAAACAAGACTGCCTGGATCCAGAGCACAGTACAAGACTCAGCAGGCACCAGGTTGTCTCCCAGTTTATTAGTGGAGACAAACATGGACAACTCAGAAGCTGCCTCATTTTTCAGGGCCCTTTTTGCTCTGTTTGCTTGTTCCTACCTATGTTCTGGTCACTTTTCTACTGCATGTCTTCCCTGAGAACTCCCCATCTGTGCTACGCTAAGAGATGGCATACACAGAAGATGCCAGTCTCCTTGCAGATACACCCATTAAATAATAACAGGAGAAACCCTCTCAGGCCACCATTTTCAAAGGCAGACTAAGGTGGCAACCATTTATCCTAGCAAGAAACTCCATGTGCTAAAGCTTTTATAAAGGTGAAATTAGCCGCCTGCAATGACTGCTGTAAAATTGTTAAATTAGTAACAGTGATTATTCTCATTTCTTGTTGGGGTACCAGGGAACTAGCACCAAACACCAGTGAAAAAGGCTCCTCCAGAAAATAAATTAAACCAAGTGAAACCAGAAACCTTGCTGAGCTCACTGCAGGGGCGCCTGCTTGTAAGGACTTTAAGTGTCACCCTATATCCCCGCTACAAAAGTACAAAAGTGAACAGGAAAGAGTAATCAATTTTTTAATGCTTGCTAAAAATTAATATGGCATGAAAAGAATTACAAGTCACAAGATGCCACAGGAAACTGGAATGTTTAAGCTTAATAAAACCATAATTCCCAACCCCTTTTATTTTCCAGTTTGAGGCATCAGATCTTCAACATGCATTTCCATTAATCCTCTTTATTTAATTTAATGAAGTACTCGAAAGCTCCCGATCAATAGCAAGGCTTCACTCAAGCATATACTGTATCACAGAAGGATCCACCTCTTCTGCTATCAGACTAGTTTGCAGACTTTGTATTGTTGCTTTTTTCCCCAAGCGCTGTCTCCACAGGACAAACGCAGCTACAATCTGTGACTGCAGGTTGTGAGGGTGATTGACTTTACATCGATAGATGTCAGTATGGGACAAACCCAAACACAGAACTATATGCTCCCATTCCGGTCCCAGTCTCCTTGCAAGCTTGTTCAGCTGCTGATCTGTTGGTGAAGTCTTCAAAATACACGGTGCAATTTCAGCGACATCTGTAAGGAAAAAGAAAATGCACACACATGTCACTCGACGATGCTGCAAATATTAATGTAAGACCTTGATGAAGGAGGGAATAAGCAAAGTTGAGGTGAAAAAATTAATTAAAGAAATGGATTACATACTCAGCTAGAAAAATTAATCACATAATCAACCAGAAGATTAATTAGAGGAAAGCTGATGCTCAGTGGACCATACTAGGGAGCCTATTCTGACATTCAGATATCAGAATTCTACTCCAAAGAATTCCAAAATATAGATTTCAGGGTAGTGAATAAGAAAGATTTTCAAGAAACACGTCTCCAGCAGCCATCACCATCTGAAAATCAATCTGCTTGCACCAGGATGATATAGTGGCAAATGATGAATGTGGGACCAGTAATACCGTATTACTTCTATTCTGTGACTCTGTTTACACCCTTTGAAAATAATTTTTGATTCCTCAGTTACTAGGTATTACTCCCTATTTATCTTTTCTGTTTTGTTTTGCTGAGGGCTGCTCACAGGAAATTCTTCAGTCTCCTAAGATGCTACTTAGCCTTTGTGACCTGCCCTATATGGCAAACTCATCTTGAGGAGACCAGCTTCGGGTCTTTTCTTTTATCCGAATGAACGCGTAAGCATGGTTCAGGTGAACCCCAATGAACAGGGCATCAACACTGTTCCCAGTACAAATTATGCTTCACCCCATTTATACTGACAGTCCTGAAAACAGGCATGTTTGTGCTACAGCTCCATTCATCTGGCCTCCTTGAGGCTGTTTTCAGGGGAGTCCCATGTTCTCTCAGAGATTTCTGCCCTATCTGCCTTAGTACCATATGAGCACCCAACATGCCCCTGAACACGCTGTTTATCTGAGATGTTTAGCATCAAGCTAGTACCTGAGTCATGGAGGACAGAATCAATATAACTACCAAACCAGCTTTCACAGGAACCATTAAGGTAGCTGTAATTAACAGTGACAAAAAACCTCTTAGGGACTGCACCAAGTATTTCTTACAAACACAAGTGATCTCTTTGTGTATTCCCTGTGGCAATCTGATCATTATATTAAAAAAAAAGCATTAATACAAACAGTATTAATAGCAGAGTGAGAACACAGTGCTATTCAGAGACATGCTGTATGGGATCCATCTCACCTAACTACAGGTAGCCTAATTACACTAGGATTAATTATCATTAAGGAGAGAAATAGGCACTTCTAGAACACAATCCATCTCACCAGAAAGAAGATGTCTCAAATAAGCACATGAATTACTCCCTCTAAACATGCACATTTCTCTCCATTGACTATAAAAGGAGCACTGGGTATAAGCTCAGATGTTGAAGTTGATGCTGTAAACATCCAGTGCTGGTGAAACAATCCTCTCGCTGCCTGTAAATGCAAACCACGTACCAGTTGCTTTAAAAAAGTGCATTTAGAAAAGCAGCATAAGATATCTATGAAGTACATTTGTTCTTCAATACCCTTTGCAATCACAAGCTGAAATGAAGGGTCAATGCAGCCTGCAATTGCTGCTGTACTTTTGTTGTTGAAGATACTGCGTCAAAACATCAAAAATATCCCCAAGAAAAAGCTGATTATAGCCTGTCGATCTGAAGCAGCAGACACCCTACAGAAGAGCCGCTTTGCAAAATCTAATTTATAGCTCCAATATCATACTCTCAGCCTCCACTACAGCAGAACAGCAACACTAGAAAGCACCACTCCTTCATTTTATCGAAAGTAATTGGTTTTGCATAGAATATCCAGAGCCTGCAAACGTTTTACAATTTAAGCCCAATCATACGTAAGTACTATACAAAGCTGCTTTGAGTAAAGGGAAAATTGCTTTCTGAAGAGTGTTTAGGTCCCTTTGATCTTTCTGTCTCCAGATTGCCAAAGGAACCCAGGGCAAGTGGCTGCTTTCGGGACAGAGCAGAGGATGCTCCTGAAGAAGGCTGAGCAGTACTGGTGAGGCTGTCCAGTGCTGTCACATCACACATGTTACCAGCTCCACCGGTAAGTGAGGACAAGGGACTGCCTGTCATGAACGCAAATATCTGAGAATAACTAGAATTTTAAATATAGCTACACTGTGCTGTCGCCAGGACTATTTTTTAATATTAAACCACTGATTTGGCTTATGGTAGACTTCTAAGCATAAGGCAGTGTGTGCAAAGGAGTGCTACTTGCCAGCCTGGGCTTTTTGGTCTCATGCTAGAATTTTTATGCTTCATGTTCACTAGCAGAATGATTTTATGATACTGAAATACGATCAAGCAGGGAGGCCTAACTATAATACATGTCAGGTTGTCCATCGAGCCTTTCATATTAGGCAGATTTTTTTGCTGCAACAAGTATCTTGCCTTCAGCCTGTTATCAGCCCTTTAATAAGAGTAAGAATAAAACCCATCCAGGAAATCTTTTCATCTTATGCTACCATCTGATTCTAATAGGGACATGGAAAATTCTGGGACAGAAGCCAAATGTTAAATTTAATACAAAGGACTGTTATTTTAGTCCCATTTTATGTGATAGCTCTTTTTCAGCTCTGATACAAAGTCACTCAGGAAAATATGAGACAAGTATTACATGATGGGCAATATTATTTACAGGTATGGAGAAATATTTAGTGAGACCTTTCAGTTATGACAAATGCAAAATCACAAAAATATTTGGATATGTTCTTGGATCAATGCCACTCTTAATTTAATAAACATAATGGCATTTCAGGTAAAAGGGAAATGAGTTTCCTGTGCTCAGCACCCAAGCTGCTTTGAACACATTGCAAAAACATTAAAGATGCCTTTTTAGTTATGTTTACTACAGACCTTCTCTTATAATATCCATTTGGCAGGAACTGCCTAAGGGAGGTAATGAGATTAGAGCAAAAATTTCAATTATGCAGATCCTTCAATTGTATTTGAAAGGTAAGTTTGGGATACTGAGACCTCAATTTTGCAAAAGAAATGTGAAGCTCTTTTTGCTGCAGGTGGATCTGATGTGGAGGTGTACATGCTTAGGTATATGCTTCAGATTAGCAAAACAAGGACTGCATTGTTAGAAACAGGAAGAAGCGGGGCTTGGGGCACCACTTGAGGGTGTTGTGGCCTTCTCAGGAGAAGGCAATTTTCCATGCCCTCACCTCCAGTGAGCACACCAAGTGAAACACCATGGACAGCTGTGAACATGGTCTATGTCACAAATTGCCAGGGCTGCGCACTGCAGAGATTGAGAGGCTGAAGCCTCACTGCTCACACTGAAGCCACTAAGTCCCTGAGGAATGGGGAACCAAGAGCTTTGTGCTGGAAAGCAAGACAGCCCAGTGCAGAGCTGGTCTCCTGGGACTGCTGGTCAGACTGCTGACATGGTGCTTGGGATCCTGAAAATCCTCTTCCTCCAGGTTGGAGGGAGGTGGGACACTCTCCACCCTAGCTTTGGAGCTGAAACTGACCCAGAGAAAGGAACATAGCTCCTTCTATTCGAAGTTGCAGCATGAGGAAACGTTCTTCTCCCCATCTCCTGCTCTCGCTGGTCAAGGAAGCTCATCCACCCTAAGCCTTTATCCTAGCTGTCCCAGTTAAAAAACAGGAGATGTTGACAACTTCTGGCCTGTGTGCACATCTGTGCTTCCAGACTGCTGCACAGACTGGGAGATACGACGGTGCTGGCGAGTATGGATGAGAAACAAAACTGGATATAAATAGATGGTATCACAGACAAAACAGAGTAACTCAGATACCAAAGCTATATATGGGGCAAAGGCAGCTGGTCACCACTTTAGAATTTCTTTTTCTTTAGGACCTCTCCAGCTTTAAGTAGGAGACTCCAAGAAGATATTGCAACAATCGGGGGGATGGAAAATAAACTCACCCCAGCTCTGTCCCGCTTGGCACAAGTGGGAGGATGCAAAATAAAGTCCAGTGAAAAGGGACTTTGAATCACCTGAAGACTTTTTTCTGGTTTTGCTTTCTCATTACCATCTCTAGGTGATGAAAAAAAGTAGAGATCATCTCTTAGGCTGTCCTGCACCATGGGAAAATCTTTACCAGCATCAAGGAACTGACCTCCCACTCTCCGTGCTGCTGGAATGCACTGAGGAGCAAGCGAGCTTGGCTCCAACGCAAGACACAACATCAAAGAGTGCTGAGGCTTTTTTGGGTAATCTGTAAAGTACCCAGCTGATTCTTCAGAACTGCTGGCAATCCCAAGTGCCTTATGGTTTTGTCTAAAGGACCCTTCTCCATGTAAGTAGGACTTCTCTGTGCACAACCAAAAGCATCTCTCAGAGTTTCAGGGAGCCTTCTCAATACACTTTTGCACAGTGCAACACAAAAGCAACTGGGAAGGGTCAAGAATGCTTCCCAGCCTCTAGAATGGGGCCTGGTGGTGAGTAAACCCTTCTGGGAATCAAGGAATATGCTGAAACAGAGCAAAATTGCACACAAGAACCCTTGGCAGAAACAGCGCTAGGCAAATGTTCTTATTTTTATATAATCACATCAGAAACAATTAGGTGATTCTGAGCTTCAGACCCCACATAACTGGAATGGGACTGTAAAAAGAAGTAACTGCTTAGGCATGCATCTGACCTCAGCATCTTCTACTAGTAGGTGTACAGAGTGATCCTTCACTGATCCTTCAGTGATCTGGCCTGAAGTCAGTATTGTTCACTTGACCCTCTTACAAGGTCCTGCTCATAATTTCTGAAGAGTTCAAAGATAGAATTTCAGAGTCCTCTTTAATTGCCTTTCCTGGCATCTGGAGTACAGTTCTTCCCTGAAAAGTGCTGAAGTTAGATCAAGCAATTCCAGAAGCAGCAAACCAAAGCAGCCTTGTTTCTCCCAGGTGTGAGTCCTACAGTTGACTCGTGCTTCAGGACTTCTCTCCTCCAGCTGCTTACCGATTCTCAAGTCACTCATGAAATTGCTCCTCTCCACAACAACAAGTAGGCAGACTTCTTGAGGTTGGCCAACAGGTTCAGGAGCTACTAGGTGTACGTGCATACACACCATGGCCCACAGCAAAGGAGCTCACAGCCTTGATTACTATAGGAAATTATGCTGAAAGGGACTTTGAATCTCTATAGAGCCATTGTGGCTAATGTGCCAGCAGCCAGTGACATATGGGGCACTTCAGCTAAAGGGAAACATATATAATAAAGAATCTAGTGCCAGGCTCTGCTTCCCTCCATCCCCCTTGGAGTGCAGTGCACTTGACTTCAACTAGCCTGAGCCACAGACCCAGCAGTGGGCACTGAACAGGCACGGTCATGGTTGCCAAGGCTGTGTGCTGTGTGTTTTGGCAGCTGTGTTATGCTCAATAAATTATTTAATGATTGAATGTCACAATAGGAAGTAACTTGCACATAGCCAGGTATATTTACTTTAAAGTGAAATCCCCTTGGCCTGAGCACAACTCTAAAAGTGGGTCATGAAGCAGAACAACACTTGGCGGATCAGGTTGGGACAGGCTTTCAAGAGCAGTGAGGTGGGGTTGCAGAACCTGAACTGGAAGGTACGTAATGCTCCCACTAATGGAGAGATCAGAGACTTTAAGAGCTGCAGCCCCCCTTGAGCTGCCTGGAGAAAAGGGAAAGCAGAGAGTAAGGATTTTGAGGGTTCCCAGTGGGTGCGGTAGAACACTCAAGTCAAAGACAAGATCATGGTGGATGTTCTGGTGAGAAGAATGGAACAAACAGAGGTGCTGGGTAATTGCAGGGGACGGCTTGGCTTGATTTGTTAGAAAAGGGGGTGGGAGGTGACAGTGGCCTCCATTTGTACAGCTGCTCTTCTGCCTTCTTGTTCAGCTGTTCTCTCCCAACCCTGTCCTAACAGGCGGAACTGCAGGCAAATGCCTGTCTTCTTCCTACAGCACATCCAAATTCATGAGCTCTAAGCCAACCTGCAGCAATGAATGACTACTGTGCCAGATGGGAAAGTATCACGCTGGATATATGACATTTGGCAGGCCTGCATGGAGAATGCAGCACTTACTCCCTCCTGTGCAAGTTAAAAATGATCATGAAGCATTTTAAGTTTATTTTGTTGCTGTGAACTTTAGAAGGGTCTGATTCAGAACCTGTTTAAACACAAGAATCAAGCTCGAATGCCTGATCAGTGAAAACAGCAGAACAAACTATCCAGAAACCAACCCTTACTATATAATTTAGGTGTTGGTTTTTTTCTTGTTGTCATTGCTGCTAATTAAACATCAGACAGATCCAAAGGCTGGGAAGGGAACATTAGCATTTTGCCACAGCTCTGGATAATTGTGCTCCAGAGAACATGGAAGAATATTTCTCTCCTGTGTATCACCATATACATATCTTTTCTGCACATCTGCAAACAGCATAGATGTCACAGCCCATCCAAAGTCTATTCAAAACCACTGGGTCCAACTCCTGGTCTTAGTACACTTCAAAAAGTGTTTGGCCAACGAGCAAGAAGAATTGTACTGTAAACCCTGTACTATTTGAAGATGGATAACTGACCACATTGTAGATATCTTTCCATATATAAAGTTAATACACTCAGATGAAAATAACCTAAAAGAAGATTAAAATAACTTGAAGAAAATGTTAAAAGAACTTGGAGAAGCCTTCTCTTGCTTTTAGCATGTGCATTGCTATTCCTCTATCTCTGTTTCTCTGTCTCTCTCATGAGTCACATGAATTGCTGCGAGATGAAGGACTGTAGAAGCTCTTCCACTTATTCGCAGACTGCCTCCCCTGTAGGCTTTTGTTCATTACCAAAGAGATGCGAGATGCCCACCTTCTTCATCCCATTTGAGGCTATCAGAGGACACCATTTAAAGATGAATGCAAAGCATGCACTGTTCTCTGCTTGGGACTCTCACTTCTTCCTCCCATAAATCTGACTCAGCAGGGGAAAATCCTGGTGATGGAAAACCTTTGTAGGAACAACAGGCCCAGTTACCTTCCTAAGAATAAATACTACCTTCTCTAATGCAACCAAAATTAAATCTTGGTCAGTTAAATACTGAGACTAAACTACAGAATGGAATCTGTACAAACTACAGAATGGAATCTGTACTGTAAGTGCATTAAAAGAAAAACACCTAAATCAAAGGTTTAGAAAGTGGCACTTTTTTTTTCAACTGACCACATTACAGTAAAACAAATTTGACAGAGAATTTTATGTTTGTCTGAGTATATGCTGCATTTATGCTTCACAAATGCAGGACTGTAAAGTTTCTGTAGCTTGACAATTTCTCATCTGATTAATACAAAGCCATCAATATCCAGAATAATACCAACCTCTGTCGATTACTGATCGTAATACACTTACTCATAAGCGTATTTCTGTCATGGTAATTTCCATTTCCATGTCTTGTAATTTAATTATGTAAGGCACTAATGAAAATAAAAGCAAATACGAAATTAATTTTTAAGACTGGCTGCATTCTTCCACAACATGCTGGTTTTTATAACTTGTATTAAAAGCTAGGAAGTTCTCTGTCTTATTTTAAATAAATTGGAATCTAATACTATGACAGACTATGTGCAGAATAAATTGTGGCCATGATCCATGATAATCAAATCTACGTCAACTTTGTACGGTCTCCCTCAAGTGAAGCAGAATCCACTCATGGTATCATATTCAGCTCCTTCCTGACAAAAGCTTGCTGTGAGTCTGAATTACTGGTGTGATTAAAAAGTACATATATCTTCAATTGTTGACAATCTCGTCTCCTGTGTGAGCTCTGAAGCATCATGCTTTGTGACATTAAATACATTTGGAGTATTAGGGTAGGAAAAAAAGACAACGTATGAAATTTTGTAAATCTACAGGCAATTCAAGAATGCAGATGTTTCTGTTTTGGCTGAATACCAGTAGCTAATTCATATATTCTTTATCACTTGCTAATGACTGCCTAGTAGCTGTGGATGTGGCAGCAGACTGCTAAAACCTGAAACAAAACATTTGGATTTTATGACAAAAGTTTTCAACTGTATTCCCCCTATGCAGTTCCAGTAGCTACGCACTTTTCCTGAACTTTCTTTTAATCTGTTTTACAGGTTTTGTACCTTCCCAGATCTCTGCTATATTGATGGCCCTCAGTATTACTCCATATTAAACAGATTGACAGAGAAGTTGCTAAATAAATCCACGCTATCATAAATTTTCACCCTTTTCAAGCCATAGGGCACAGTCACGTTTTCATTTGCTTTTTATTGGGAAGAACAGGGAGGAAGTTTCAGCAGTTAATAATGTAGATGTTATTCTGCTTCCCTAGTATTTCTCTGCTGTGCATACCATGAAATCAAATAGTTAATTTCTTAAATAAAATGGTGACTATGGATGCATGCAAGGAAAAGAATACCTGTGCAGAGAAAACACAAACACAACATACTGTAATATCTGCTCTCTTTTGAAGCAGGATTACCCTACATTACAGACAGGAGCAGACTTAATCATACTGTGGTTTTATACTTTTTTATTTCTAGCAGCATTTGATGCTGCTGTAGCACTGAAGTGGAAGTAAAATTTGCTTGATATTTCCTATTAATTTCTATATTGTTATACATAAATAAGCTATATGCATCAGCACTGAAGCCACAGCTAACGATGACATCAATGCAGTAATACCTTTGATGTAAATGCATGAACAGGTTCAGCATGCAGCATTACACTAAGGAAAAAGGAAATACCTAATCAGCTGGGAGGTTCTGAGGAACACCTGAGCTGCTAGGAATTATTTGGAAGAACCGTTTAAATACAGATACCAAGCATTCAGACCTTGGCCAAAGATTTTTTCCCAAATGAACAAATATGACTTGAACAGTTATATGGAAAGAAGACATATGACCATTTTTTGGAAGCCAGGGCAACTACTTGTTTGTTAGCACAAAGCTACCTGACAGCCTGACAGAACAAAGATGAGAGCCTCTGGTTTACATGCTAGCAGTCACACCAAGAGTCGACTCTAGAAATAATGCCGAAAATATCATATTCTGAAGCATGCCAGTGGATTTCTATATACCTTTGAATGCTCTGCAGTTCTTAGTGAATTCAATGGAGTCTGATAATATGGCACTTTCAAGTATTAATTGTTGGTCTGAAGCACACAAAGCCATCATTTCCCTCAGTCAGATTTCTCCTCCATGCTATCACAAACAATAATTAACAATCAGAGGATGGGTGTATGAAGTCAAAACGATCATAAACCACATCCATATTTGCAGTAGGCTTCTCATGGTTTCATAGGAGGCAAACGTTTATCCGTGTGGGCTGGGCAGCTCTGACAGAATAATTCACCCACTCTAAGTGCAAAACAAAGACAACTGGAGCAATTAATGATTGTTTTGTCAGCTAGATGACAAACTCATCACGCAACTTTTGTCAGGGGATTGGAAGTTAACTTTTTTGACAGACCCTGCTTGAATGTTTGTTTCAAATAGCCTGAGCTGTCTTTCAAACACCTGAGACAAGTGCTAATCCTGCTCCTCCTTTGCATGCAAGAATCACAGCAGAGTCCTCAGGCTTCTTATCTGCTGAGTACAATAAGTGAGTAAATATTTCACTAGCAACTTTCCTACCAAGAAATCTGTCTAAAGGCTGCAGCAATTCAACAATAAAATCATGTGCTTGGACTTCAGCTATCAATGTCCCTTTCACCCAACAACAAAAATCACACTGCCAGTATGAAGGATTCTTTTTTCATATAACATAACTAACTGTACATGTTTCCCTCACAGAACTTAAACCAAGTACGACAACAAGCCATTATATTTAGCCTTGATAAAACTGTTCATTCCTCCCAGGGATTTTTTTCTTCAAGTTGGCTCTTCTTTTTGCTTTGGCTCGAGTAGTTAGAAATATCAGAACCGAAGATCTGTGCAACAGATGGAGCTCGGTTGAGAAGAATGCCTGTAAGGATCTTTGCCTGGCAGGTGTCAAACCAAAATTAATACTGCACATATTATGCTTTACCGAGCTTCAGATTTTAGCAAAGTGAGACTGCGTTCCTTCCTGACCACAAACATGTATTAATAGAACAAGCCATGCAGAGCAAGCTAAAACAGTGCTATCATTATGCTGAATCCTCCACTGCTTGGCATTTTATTTAATCATTTACACCCATGCAAAGCAAGTAAATAAAATGCAGTGGGTTAGTTGAGTGTCTCTTTACAGACGTTTTGCACAGGTGTAACAGGTGTAACAGCCTTCACAAAATGCCATAAGCAACATGGACTTGGAACCCTCCTGGGGTTTTTTTCCCCTCTTTTTCTTGTGTCAGTACCTTAAAGGCTTACAAACTTTAGAAGTCTTTCTGACATTTGAAAATCCACAGGGAAAACTAGGTACTGGTGCTGAAATACACTGCTCAGCTACAGTCGGTCACTACGTCTGGCTTGCCAAGTGGGATTCATCAGCCTGAGTCAAAAGGCAGCGCTTTCCACAGGTGTCAGGAAGAAGAGCTTCAGGTGGCATTATCTGCTTCTCTCCATTTCCACACTAGTGGGAGGCTTAGCATCGCAACCAGCCCTATCAAGTGCCAAGTCACTTTAAGACCTGAAAGAAACTAGTCTGGAATCTCATGGATGGTTTGACCGATCAGTCCAAAAGCAATTTTAGCTGACCAACAGGGAAGTCATTTTAGAAGGTCACAGTCACAGGATTTTTAATTATCTGTAAAATAAATGTGAGATTATATTTGTGTGTGTACACAAGCACACACACACATTTTCAAAATCTTAATAAAAAAAATATGAAAGGTAGATATCTGCAAGGCAAATTCATCCTCTTTTTGATTTCACTCCTACAAATTCAGGTTAGGGAAATGTCACATCACCCTGTGAGAAAAAGGATGAAAATGGGAGCATGGGTGAAGTAATTTCATAAACAGAGGTCATAATTCTTTACACTTCCACGGGTTTGATGAGCAGTCCTTTCCCCTCTGAGTCAGCACTGACCTAACATCCCGTGTGATGTGCTCACTGGCGTGGCTCGTGGCTGTCCTGTGACACGGCTCGTACCGGATGACACAGCATGCTGACCAGCTGCAGTCATAACAGATCCCAAGGCAGCATTCAAAGTAATGAGGTGACTCACAGCTGCGGGCCCAATTACTGTTTTACTCACTCAGGAGTAGAATTTTGCCAAGGCAACTGAAGCCAGATCAAAATCAAACAAGCTATTAGCAAACATTTGTATTACTTATGGTATTTGTAGAAGATTTATGCTAGTATTAGCTGGACAATCAAAACACAAAACTTAAACATCCGAAAAAATCTTTTGCTTAAATAATTAATTTTCATGTCTCACGTATACAGAACAATGTTTTCCCTCATAGTTTTGTAGTCTAACAGCTGCCAGATTTTGGTCCAGAATTGAAATTTCAGTCACATTGGCATTCGTACATAGCAAATCAGAAATACAAATGTTTTAACATCAGAAATGAAAAGGCTGTAAGATCAGACAGACCATAAAAGATTTCTTTTATTTGGTTTGGGATCTTTACACAGTCATGCCTAACGTAAGTGAGACTGAAACAAAACCAAAAAGTAAAACAAAAAACTAGACAAATCTGTTCTGTCCCAGAGATGCAGAAATAGAAATGATGCTTGTGTCCCTGGGGGAGCCAAAATCTGAAATCCTGCTACGCACAAGAGAGAAGGGCTGTTATTTCCTTGACAGCTGTTCCTGACATCACAGCTACCTCCTACAGGTAACAACGGAAAAACAATCTTAAAAAAGGGTATTTTTTTTTTTTTTTAGCTTAAGCAAACATCTTTTCAGTTGTACAAACTCAGAAACAAAGAGATGAGAGGGTTTTTTATAATGCTAGAAATTTTACTGCCAGAACTGTAAACATCAGCATCTTTCTCTTCCACCTTCAGTTGTAACTGTTATGAATTGTTTGAATTTAATAAGGGAATCAAACACACCCTGCAATGAATGTTCTAATTGATTTGGTGGTAGACAGGACTAAGTATTTTGAGCTTCACAGTCAATGTGTTACCTAAATTTGTGTGTGTGCTCATCAGAGAAGAGCCAAATGATCTGGCAATGCGAGGTTAACACATTCTGCCAAAGTGGCCTCAAATTTCTGTCAGCAGAAATGCGCCATACCACATCAGCATATGCAAACCCAACTTTGCTGTGCACAAACCACACAGACTGTTCCCTGCTACCCAATCTGACCTTCCACTTGCGTTTTAGTGTGTGCAAATATTCTAACAACAGGCACAGAGGGTTCATGTGAAAGTTTACAAGTTCAAGTGCAGAAGACAAATGAAAATTTGGCTTCAGTGCTTTGGTTTTCCCTCATTTGGGAGACTCCAGCTTTCTAAGTCTGTTATGCAGTATAGGAGTTGCATCCTAAAGCCACAAGACTGATCTATTCAAATACCTTTATTCAGTTTTGTAGACTGAAAATGAGCGTTTACTGTCTACTCAAAGAGGTTGACAAGAACATGAAGGTACCATTACAACTCAGACTTTTCAAGATGCATTATTTACTAGGCATTATTTACTGATATTAATACAGTATTTGAATTGTTTGAGAACTTCAGGCACCCCACATAAACTCCTTGCTTGAAGCATCATGGGATTTAAAGATTTACGAAGGTCTTCACATCCAAAATTGCCAAGTGAATGGAGACAGTCAAGCTGAAAACTGCAAAGAGCCTCAATGTTTTCAGGAAGCTCTGTGCAGGCAGATTGTGAGACTTGGAACAAGAAGCCACTAGACCTTTTTAAACAAGCCAGGTCCAAAGCATTCAACAAGGAGACTCAACAGACCCCTTCTGTAAACCAAGCAAGGAAAGCAGAAACAATTTTTAATACTGTTCTTTATGTCATGCAATTATTTCCACATGCAAGTAGAGAAACTCGGTCAACCAAAGACGCCTGTGTCTGTAAGAGTGGTAGGAACACAACTTTTACAGGGAATAGAAGTATGTTTGGAACAGCTGAACATGAGCTTAATGAAGTAATTTCAAGCAACATATAAAATCCTCTCAGATATACAACTGTAAAAAAATTGTAGCTCTGTAAAGCCACGGATTGCTATTTTAAAGACAGTTTCATTAAGAAACACAGCTTGAGAATATCTATCAAATAAGATCAGAGCTAACGCAGGACAGCAGGAGGCAGCTGAAGCAATCTGTAGCACAGTTCTGGTGCTCACTGGTCTCTGACCCTGAGAAAAAATATAATTACTGCATGAATACATATATTAGACCAAAACAGAAAGGCTAGGAAAAGGCAAAATTCTGCTAGAAAGAGAGAGTGAGAACTCCTCGGGTTTTATGAAATGGTCTACAGCTCTGCACATACCAAGCCGATATATTTTGTTAGACTGACAACACAGCTGTGGCTTCAATTTTGAATTCCCTATTTTTCTATGGGAATCATTAAATACACTTGTCCTGTTCAACAGAAAAGCAAATTTGCCTCTACTTTTTATTCCTCTGAAGCCTTAATTTAATTGTGCAACATTTGCTTTAGAAACATATTTGAAGATGTTTTAGATATTACTTCATTTGTACACTATCTCAGGCTTTCCAGGAACTCTGAACCAACAGCCTCCTAGTCTTTCTTAAATCTGAACTACTGTATCTTATGGCTTCCACACTGTACTGTCTGGAAACTCCCTGTGAAACCAGCCTGTTAAATACAAACATGCAGGGAGGAGACACTGTGCCGGAAAGTTTGCAATCTCAGGCGTGGGTTGTGAAAAATGCTTTCCATGCATTAGTTTATGTACACAGAGATTGCTGTGAATATGTTCAAATAACTCCAAAGAGCTGAGCCTACACCGGTAAAAAAGGAAAAGCACCAGAGGAGATGACAGCCCAGCAGCTCATCCATGCTGGATTTCCTACTCACGACCACTGCTTTGAAAGGTGCCCATCTTCAAGATGCCGATGGCTGTGCCCTGCAGTTTTAATCAGAGAACATAATTTACTAAGCCCCAGAAATGTAAACAATAAATTGTCCCAAGTAATCTCAGTATGGAATCGAGCATACTGGAGTTTGGAAATCCTCTTAGGTGCTGATAACCAAAGGGAGCAGACAACCAAAGGGGTCAATAGCTATTTGAGCTAGAAAGGCTGAAACGTTATGGAGACAAATATGCACACATGTGCTTGGGACAAGGCTGGGGCTCCGACCTTGCAGCCTCGTGCAGAGTGGATCTTCCTGAAGTTTCTGAGCTGTGGAGCTGGGAAGGCTTCACACAGAGGAGCTCCCATGCACTTAAGATGGAGACAGTGAAGTTTTGCCCTTTTCTGTTTTCAGTCATCCATTGACAACAGGTAAGTCATTAAAGTATCTGAAAATATCTCCTATATGTGCTCTTTGTTCATGCAGGTTCCGTCATAACAGTTTCTCAAAAATTCATGAAAAGCCACACCAAGACTGCAGTTGATCCGCTGTCACTGCTTACCAAAGCATCCTCCAACATCTGCACCTCACCTCTATTCTGCCAGTTGCTTCACGTGGAATTTAAGGCATTGGATTTAATCTGGAAAAAAACACTTCTGAGTCAAATTCTGATGTCTGCATTTACACAAACTGAGATTTTCCCAGACAGTGTAGATTCCTTCTGGTCTTCCACTCTTAGCACTGATTTAGTCTATTCCCACCATTTGCCATCTCGTCCATCTCTCTTCTCTTTCCTGCCTTGTGCTGCAGCTGCTGGAGGGCTCTGGAGCTGGGGCAGGGTGCTACCACCATGTCCTCCATCACAGAACGGCAATTGGTCTGTCTCCTAACCCACACTGGGCAGGCATGCAGCCCTCCACCGGATGGGTGGATTCAGCTGTGTCAAAGGTATGCTGCAAGTTTTTCTGTAACAAAAATCCTCTCCTACTTTTAAAGAATGAAATTGGTTTCTTTTCTTTTTTTTCTTCCTTGTCCAGCTTTTTCTCTCCTTCCCCACCCACTTTTTCAAGCAGGAAAGAGAGTGACAGGGAGAATAATGATTTCCTCAGTTTGCTGGAAAAAAAAACCCACAAAAATTTTCCAACAAGACAATTTTTTTTTTTTTTTTCCCAGTGAGGTTCAGAAGCAATTTTTTAATTTAAAATTTCCTAAATAAGTGTCCAGTTAATAGTGGCATTTGGCATGGAAGGTAGCAGAGAACTGGTACCTCTATTTCATTTAGGACAGATCCCAGCCCTAAGTTTAACAAGAAATCAGCTTGATCTTTTCTCTTGAACTGTATCTTTGCAAACCTCTTTTCTCAGGATTTCAGCTGTGTAAGTCAAACTCCATAGCCCAGCACAGATGCACAGCTTGTGATGCTTTCCTTCTGCCAGTTGGCTTGGCGTGCCCCTGGTGTTAATCCCCACTATCTCCACATGTTTGGGAAGGAGGGAGGAAAGCACTGGTGAGAGAGGAGAGGACCAGAGTGGCCAAAAGCCGGGGCAGACTTCCTATGCATGGAGAGCACAACAGACACCAGAGCAGCTGGTAAAGGAGAAGAAAAAAGCACTGAGGCTATTGATTTTCCAGTGGATTTGACGGGCAGGGGTCTGAGCAGGTTTGGGACCCTACAGTCACTGATAAGAACAGAGTGCATGTACACATCACATACTGTCTCTGTTTCTACTCAGGAGTCAACCTTGTTTATGGTGTACTTTGTCTGAGCAGATGGCAAAGCGTGATGGCTGCTGGGTTAAGATTTTGCTGCCAAACCAGCCCCTGGCTGTTTTCAGGAATAAAGACTGCTGCTCTTTTACCAGTGCAAAAATAGCCGTCGCTCCAATTCCCTCTTTTTTTATGTATTACAGGAGCACCTATCTAGCCAGACTATATAATTACCTTTACGCAATATATAATTAACTACCTGCAACAATCTTCCTGCTTTTACTGGTGGTGGAGGGTTGTTGGGTGTTTTGAGGCTACTCCAGCAGAGCCGCCGAGGGTGTGCTGTGGCCATGAGGCAGCATGGCTTCCTGTGGATAACCCCCCTTCCAGTGGTGCAACAAGGATCACTGGCACAGCAAGATGTAATTCAGTGCTACCCTGTCCCAGCAGCAGGGTGTTGGCCTCCTAAAACTCAACAGCTACCTCCAAAACATGAAGTCAGTGGAGTCCAGTTACCATCATTGGCACAAGTAAGTTCCATGCAAACCAGCAAAAATAACAGCTCTTGGAAACATGACAAGTTCTGGGGACAACCAACCATCATCCTCTTTCCTCTGCAATTCTGAGTCTGCTTGTACCTGGAAACAGGAGTGGAAAAAGCACCCCAACCACACACATACACAAACAACTTCTCCTCAGACCACCGGCAACTGTTGATCCAGTGACCGCAGCTGGAACATAGCAACCCTACACAAGCGATAAAGCACTGATGGGTCGGATTTTATGGTGTCAGCCCAAACTCAGTATCACAGAGCATGCACTGGCCAAGCCAGCTGTTCTCCCTAGCTCCAGTGAGCCTTGAGCCGTGCTGCGTGGAATTGCTGCTTTCCACATGGAATGTCTCATTGAAAGCACTGTCTGCCACAGGCACTGCAATAGCACTACGCATTTTTGGTGTGATAAACTGAACTTAGAATGGGAAAGCATTGCTCTGTGAGCTGAAAAGCAAACCAAACAACAAGTGATAAAGTCTGGAGCTTCAAGCCAAACGTTTTAGTATCTGGTGCCGGTCCCGTTTCCCAAAACAAAGGGTAAGTTTATGCACACTGTAGACATTTTCTGTCTGGAGCAACGCTAACACATTACCTATTTATTTACACTGTACGTGAAGGGTCCTGCACCCCACCCATACAGTGGTCTGAACCTAGATCCACCCTGCTCTTGTTCTGGGAGTAAATCTAGGTGTGTTGCAGAGCTGATGGATCCAGATATTCTGCAACAACATCAGGCAGAAAAGGCAACATAGGTCCTTCCTTGCCCAGACTGATTTTAATATCACCTGTGGCAAGGAGAGCAGGGAATGGCAAACAGATCTGGGGCACAGCTAAAACCTCAGGATTTCTGGAGTCTCCGTCATACGCAATAATTACAAAATCATGCCTCCTGTCTTCCACATACACAGCAAATCTTTCTTCTCCCTTCATCCTGGAGGGGATGAGATGATTAGGAAATTCCCCTAAGCTTCCCATACTTTGGTTTCTTTCCTCATTTATCGTAGAATCATAGAATCAACTAGGTTGGAAAAAACTTTTAAGATCATCAAGTCCAACCTTTAACCCAGGACTGTCAAGTCCACCATTAAACCATTTCAGAACCTTACCTCAAAATAAGATCAGGCCACTGAACATGCTCTGGACTTTTGCTTCTTATTTCTTTATAGGAAATACTTCTTTCAACATGGAAAGGACCAACCATGGGATAACCATGCAAGTCACCCTATTATGCAACAGAGGGGAAAACTACGTGTGCTGGTACACTGTGGTTTTCATTCCTCTGAAGGCTGCCTTCCTCCAGGGAATTCCAGTAATTGGACTAATTGAAGTGTGTTTTGACAAGTTACAACAGCCCAGTAAACCCACCTATGAAATTACACCCTGGTAGCATCTTCCAAAACAAACTGAAATTGTGGTATCACAGCTCATTTGGGAAGCTGCTATGCCATAGCTTCCATTTGTTATGAGAACATAGCTTGAATTTTTGTTGTAGAGAACAGGTGGTGTTACACCAAGCGATGTGGCTTAATCTTCCCCTGTCTCAGGCTTGTGTACTGGCAGGGGCCCCATGGATCATCTTGTGAAACTCTAACCAGAATAAAAACATATAGTCATAATTTATTCTCATTTCATCTATTTTCTTTCGGTTTAGGTCACTCCCCTAACAAAGCCTTCAGCTTAACCCTAAGGTTGTCTGTCCATCCCCAATAAACAAAGTAATCAAAGAAAATCAGAACAAGCTGCCAGTGTAGATGCTGGCCTGTTGGCAAGACAGGGGCACTGGCAGAGTACAAGGGAACAAGCAATGTTATTCTGAGAAAGCCTTCCTACTACCAAAACCAGCCATGCCCATGAGCCCCAGCCACATACCACATGCCAGGCATAGCACATGGTTTCCATTACTTAGGTTTTCTTGGTTTATTCCATGACTCCACAAGCCTGCGGGCCTCATACTGCCTTTTGTTTGCCACTGCCACAGAGAGAAAATACCTGGCTGGAGAGGAAGCTCTTATATACAAACAATTTAGGATTCAGAGGGCAGAAGCTTTAAAATTCTAGAGGTTAGAACATTTTGGAAAGTAAGCCACAAGAAGTATGCATGGACCAACTCCATCCCGGCTCCTGGGCTCAGCTGCAACCCAGACAAACTAGCACATCCTGGAGATACCTACCAGGAAGACAAAGGAGGCAGAAGCAGTAACGGAAGGAAGTCCCAGACTAAAATACTTCATTTTTCCGTATTTTATTTCCTGCATATCCCAAAACAGACAGCAGACAGATTTTTTGCAGAAGTGACCAGGATTTATTAAAGACAGGATATTGATATGAAACATTCATGACCCTCAACTTAGCAGTATTTCTCTTGGATGGGGTAACGAAGAGAATTTATTACACATCAGTGCCAAGAAGCTCATAATAAAAATACAGATTATGGTTCTCAGATTCGTCAACTCAAACCAGATATTTCTGAAAAAACACTCCAGCAGGAAGGATGTAAATCTCATAAGATACTTGGGCTACCAAAGCAGCATATGAAGTACATATTTTATTCAACAATAGGATACAAAGTAAATGATTTGATTTAAAACCCCTGAAACAAAGGCAGTCTGTGGAGACATGAGGAGACCCCTTGTCATGTTATTCCAGGTGTGAGGAAGATAAAGATGTATGTTAGACATAAGCAAAGCAAGCAGAGATTTTATTGCATTGAAAGTTGATGATTTTACGAGTCTTGAAATAAAATAATAAAGCACGGATAAAGCAAGATAGAGAAATAACCGCAACTACTTGGGAAGCCAGGCTTCAGCAAAGGTTCAGACAGACCACAGCCACAGCAAACCTTCACGTCAATTCTTCCCTGATCATCTGGTCTCCTCTTCCCTTCCATTTCTGACCTTCAGTTCTTCCTGTTCTGGGACATACCTACTAGAGAATCAGCCAAGGAGGACCCATTTATTAAACTCCTAATAGTGAGCTTTGAATGTTTCATTCTGCTTCTGCCACGCTCCCTGTAAAAATGAAAGACCTCTTCAAAACATTCCCAGAGCTTGCCTGTGTTGCATCTGCATGATCTGCACAGCTTCAGGAAGACCTAACACGTCAGCATGCTGTGAAAGAAGGAAGTCATATGTTCTTAAGTACGACTGAAGGCATTTTCACTACTGAAAGTTTCCGTATATCAGAGTGTAGCAGACCAACTCTTTAATAACTTGTCTCTCCTAATTTCCAGAGATACAAGGGGAAAACATTTTGATTTTAGTGATAAGGTTTTCCAGGGTTTCCAATTCCTCATTTCTCTCAGCCCATTCTTGGGGGAAAAAAAAGAAAAAAATCCTCTTGAAATCCTCCAAAACCCAAAGCAAAGAAAAATAAAACAAACCAAACAAGTAAGTACCATAGTGTTTCTAATTGCCTTCTAAAATACAACAAACCAAAAAAAGCATCTAAAATCACTTTAGTTTGGGGAAGTTACTAATCACAAGATCTCTACTGCATGTCTGTGTTTAATAAAGAATGTAATGGAAAAAAAAACCCCAGAACATTAGTGACCATCCAAGAAAGATTTCATGAAAAACAGGGTGGAAGGGAGTTTGTTCGGATTTAATGTTTCCCCAGAAGCATCTCTAGTCCAAACATTACACCACAGGTCAAATGGAGGGAAGCCAGAAATTCAAACACTTTAAAAATAGCCCTTAAAAAGGAAAGTGAAAGTGGCCAGTCCAGTTCCACCTTTCATGATCATGAAATGCAAATTCTGTGATGAAAAGCAAATTTGGGCTCTGGTACCATCACTGAATGTCAGTAAAACCTGCAACTTACGCATGGAAAGTCCAACAGGAAAATACAGGTCCAGCTTCTAAAATTTTTCCAGACGAGGTAATTCAAGCTTGTACTATTGCTTGTAAGTACGCTCACATTAAAATATTTGGAACTCACAGTTGAAAATACTATGGACTGTCCTCAGCCCCCTGATGTAGCCCATCCAAGCCACCTCCTTGCAGATGGAGAAGCTCAGAAAAGCTCTGCCAACTGCCACCATGATCATAAAAAGGCCTGGGGTAGCTGTCTTGGTAATAGTTCACAGCTGCAAGTTTAGTCTTGCCAGCCTGTTTTACACATTGCAATACTCAACTTTCCTTTAGAGGTTCCTTTCAATTGAAGTTACCTTTTCAATGTTTGGTAACACTCAGACTTTGCATCCTGTTGCTCATGTAGGTTCATTTCTCCTTTATAACATTTCCCTGGGCCTCAAGGTTGAAGATGCTGAGGGAAGAGAGAAGGATGGTGATGAGCATTACAGCACTGGAAAGCAGTCACATCATCCCTACTAGATTCTCACAGAGAACCCCCACAATGCCTCGCAAATTGGCAAGATAGCAGAATGTCCGCAAGGCAATTTTTCTCTCTTCTCCAGCTGCTCTTTGAAAAAGAGACGTGTGCCATTAAACAGGGAACCAGAGGGTTAAGCATTAAATTGCCTGAAAGACAGAGCACTTGAGGCCCAAACAAGCTGAACATCTTAGTCTAAGAAAAGGCAATTCCAAACTTCTTGTCAAGCATCATTGAGAAAGAAGTGATCTTACTCAAGGATGAAAATGACCAGCAGCCTGCAGCACTGAAGCAGAAAATACAAGCTCTGGGAGAAAAGTCTGACACATACTCAGAGGATGCTGACAAGAGCTTTGAAAAGCTAATCTCTCCTGAGGCTCATGAAGCTGAAGGTAACCCCCTTGAGAAGGCGGGGGAAGTGGCACCTATCTACTCATCATGTCATCTTGTGGGAAAAGCTGTAGCCTGATAAAGCAGCAAAGAATTAAAACTGAGAAAAGACAAGTTCTGTAGTTTGGAATGGGCCCAGAGGGGGAAACCTGTTCCAATACTGCAAGCAGAGCACTTCAGGCTTCAGAAGCAAGCAAGCAAGCTCTGCATTTCTTCAGAGGAACAGGCAAATGTAAACGGCACTCCAGGGAAAAGATGCTGATGAAAGGTATTGTGCTGTGTGCTTAAAAAGAGAAAACTGCTCCAAACAGCTAAGGGCTCCAGAGAGGTCTGAACAAATGAAAAGTGGGAAATGCAAAATCACAAGATTTCAAAGACTGGGTTTTCATGGGACCTTCAGATGTCTTCCTGAAGGCTGAGGCTCCCTCTATGCTGTGCATGGGGCGAGTGAGACTTCTGAGAGCATGATCCACACTAGCTGGCAGACTGAGCAAGGAACAAGAAATGAGAAATGCTGACCCATATTCCTCTTGATAACATGAGAGCTTAACATGGGGCCACAGGGACGTATGTCTCCATTGCTGGTTCTCCGCCTCTTCCAGAGCTGGATAAATCCTTCATTTCAAAAGCAAGCAATGTCGCTGTCTCACAGTGAGATCTGAGGACTAGTGCTATCACTGACCCACTTCGCCCAACATCCCTAGTCACCCACAGTTCATTTCTACAGAGGTTTGAATCCACGTCCCTCTGTTCCCAGAAGACTGCTCTAACCTCTTGGTCCCTCCTAGTGAACCTGTTCTTCTGGTTGCCCTCAGGCAACAAAAGCATGCAGGGCTTTCTAGCCTTCTGCCTCAGCGTTCACAACCAGTGGTTGCTTGATGGTCTGCAAATGACTAGTAAAACTCAGTCTGAGCTGCAAAAGGAGACGAGTCTTGTGCAGGACACAGCAGAACTTCCTCTCCCAGCACAGCCAGCAGATGCCAGGGAGGAAATAGGAAAATCGAGTCAACTGAGGAAGCAGCCCTGGCTAGGAATATCTTTGGTTTCTAAACAGCCTGATTCAAAAGGAAAAAAAAAAAAAAAAAAAAAAAGAAGGAAAAATAAAGGCAGTGGTAGAAAAAGCCCAGTCAATCAATTAGCCAGTCATTTCCAGTTCAAATATTTCCATAAGTGCTTGGCAGTGTTTTCTATGTAAGGGATGTCTACTGCTGGTGAAAGATTTCTTAGATGGCTGAGAATTCCCCTTGATGACAAACTCTCTTCAGACAAGCTCCAGTCTGGGCAATTTCCCTTTGGAAGCCCTCACAACTTGGTAATTTGTTCAAGCATTCTGAGTCTTCTTAAAAGAAAAGCCAATTGGCTATCAGTTGCATTTCCAAACCTGACACACTGAGAGAGACAGTGCTGAAGTGTAGGAAAATGCCTGAATTTAAGACACCAGGAGCATACTGTCTACCTGACCTGAATAATCTACCTTCACAGAAAACATTCACACAGGTCCTTGATATGTCCCAAACAGGCCTACAAACAAGCTGTGTTTAAGAATAATTTTGTCTGTTACTGAAATTCAGCCTAATCTGACTTATAACTTGGCAGCTGAAAGCTGGCAGTTCTTATACAGAAAAGTATAAAGCTGTAAGTAAAGTGAAATACTGCAACCTTTTCTATTCTGATAACCTAAACTGTCCCTGAAGTTCTAAAATCTAAATAATGTGAGATTTGGCCATGTTTGAATTGAGGCATTTTCTTACAGAAAATATTGTGGGCTTTCAGTCAGCCCTGTGAGCTCAGTAGAGATTTACAGATAAGGAGTTCATGATGTGGCTCTGCAAGCAGGCAGTGGTATGTTCCACTTATTAAAGCTATCAAAGCATATATGAACATCCCAGCAGTTCTGCCATCTTCTGCTCCGCTGCTGAAGGGCTATGCCCTTTGAGATCACCTCCTATACTTTGCATGTCCATCAAATTGGCCTTGCACGTTTGCTGAAAGTCCTGAAGGCTTTGCCGAGAAACTGGAAGCTGTTCTCCCCAGTCCACATCTTCCCTCTGATTCTTCATCGCAGCCAGCCAGCTGCCTTACAAGTCAAGCAGTGCCCATATGAACACAGCAGGCTTGAGTCCAAACTGGAGAGCAGGACACAGCCAAACTCTGATTATTAATCCTAGACCAGACCGTACTCCTACAAAGGGATGCACAGGGCAGCCAGCACACAAGTAGGATTATGAACACTAATGAGACAAAGGCAAATTTTAATTACGGTGCATGATGGCGACACTTATGTACCATAAGTGTCCCCATCATGCAATAGTATCTAAAAATACCTACTCCTTTATTCCCACACTTCAAAAAGTCCTTACACTGCCAGTAATGGATGATCTGCCATCACAGCATTTGGTGGCTTTGTGTAATTTTTCTTTATTCGTTATGCCGGCAAATCACATATGAGGATAGATGATAAATATTCCTCATTCTGGAGAATGTTCTAATGTTTTCTTATAAAGAGGTCTAAATGATGCTGTTTCTCTTTCTTTTTCTTTTTTTTTTTTTTTTGTTGTTGTTGTTGAGGTTTTTCTAGCTTTGAAATGGAAAGTGAAGTGCTCATCAGCTGCCAAGTGCTACTTTAATATTAACCATGCAACAATTACCTCTTCAATAACCTTCATTATATTAAATTACATGCTATCCTTCCTCAGCTCAGTGTGAAGACTAGCTGAAGAATAAAACAAGGAAAAAAACAACCCACTGAAGCCATTGTACAGTACTGTTCCTACGCAACAAAGGTGAATATACTTCCTGCAGGGAAACTAAGTATCACATAAGAACTGCCTGTCTTCATTTGAAATCTTAAATAAAACCTAAGTGAAGTCCCCTTAACTATTTCAATGTTCATTTCACTGCAATGATGTGGTGCTGTTGCTGAAAATGCATACATGTTACTGCGTAATTCAAGAGTGTAGCAATATGCAGTCATGAGGAGTTAAATAGTGAAGAAAATTTTGGTTTCAGCATTTTCTTAATTTTTAATAACTTTAGCAACCAAATATTCTCATGAGGTCTCTTTCAGTACAGAGCAGAGATTTATATATTCCATTACTTTCTCTGAATAACCAGTACTAGTTTGTTTCTTTCTATTCCCTTCTAAGGATATGTCTATACTTGCTGGCTTTCAACAAACACATTTACCTATCGACATTCTGAGGTTTTAAAGTGAAATTTATTCTCAAAAGTGGCTTACCAAAATGACATTAAAATTCTGCACCCTTTATGTCCCAGTGTCTTCCAGATAAAATTAATTCCATTTACAAAGTATAGGCTTGGGGCAGTATTTTGGTGGTGTCTTTTCTCAACTCAGCCTTACTGACTGCACAGGAAAAATTAGCTGCACTTTTTTTGATTCTGTCATTAACACTGGTGGTAAGAACTACGCACGACAAGACATGCATTCAAAAGAATAAGGCAGCGTAAGTAAAGCCAGAATGTAATAACTCAGGAAAGAGTTAATTTGGTGACACTGAATAGAAAACAGTTCATAACTATGCGAAAAAACCCTCATCATTCTGAAAAAAAGAAACAGAAAAGAAACTAGTGTTTCAAGATAGTGTGGGCAAGACAAGTTCCTTGTTGATGGACAACTCTCTAGCAAGGCCGTGAGCAATCACAGCACCATGACCAGACGCAGAGAGAGACTGCACAACAGAGGTGCACAGAATGGAAAGACAAATTGTTCTGCTACAGGATCTGCAGTATCAGAGCACAGCTTGAATATTGAATGACCAATCTCCTCCATGTCCTTGGACAGAGAAGATTAGGTGGAGGGCAGATGCCTCTAGAATGTCCAATAGAGGCTTTGTCCGTCGTATCATCATGCCCCATACTGGCGCTGTACTGCCAGAGCCTTGGGCTCGGATCATCTATGCTTTATGAAATCCTGGCTAAGTTGGACCAGTAATAATGATCATATGTATATCCAATATGTTTGCTGGAGAGAACGTGGAACTGCTTATGCTCTTTGACATGTATTCATGCTGTGAAGCAATCACCAGCTGCTTAAGTCTCAATGGAGAGAGGGTATTGCCAACACTATCTCAGCCAGTTTGGATCTCTGAAAGTGGTCATGGCTTTCTCTCTTCTGCCTTTAGAAATCTTGTTGGAAATTGGGGGAACTGATTGAGAAAGAAAAGGAGACCACAAGCAACAGACAAAGATCAGTGTCCCTGAACTCATGCTCCCGGAATTAAAATGTTGCTATTGTTAAAACTTTTGGCAGCAATGGGATCCATCACAAGAAGCCCCACTGGTGTTTATCAGCTCTCTATCAGCTTCTCATGAATTGCCCTCCTACTCTGCAAGTTCACAGATTTATTTTTACCTCCTGAAAGTGACAAGTTAACAGTGATACTCCATACTAAGAGCATAATTGGGGGAGTTTGAGAGTTCCTGCATTTCCAGAGAAACAATGGTTGGGCATCTACTTGATTTTCTTGTCAAGCATTGCAGAGATAATGTCCATCAGGGTCTGCACCGTGGATTTTTGATAGAAGTGAGAATGCAGTACCACACCTATGGTTCAGAGTTCCAAAGCATTCATAGGATGTGATGTCTTCTAAATACCGTGTCTGAAGCTACATATTCCACTAGGCTCCCTAGATTTTTGTGGAAACATCAATGATCAAATCCTCTACTGAGGGCTGGTGAGCTAAGAAGAAAACTTGCTGTAGGAGTTTAACTCGGCTGTCAACCGGGAGGACACAAACCAGCATGAAACTTCTTCTGTGTATTTGCTGTTAAAATAAGGAACAGGCGCACAGAAGCCAGGGCTTTAAGAAACAGATAATGTCTAGCAAACAGCAGCACATTCACGAACATCAAGGTATCTTACAGCACAACAAAGTGTATTTAGATTGTTGTAACTGGATTTTATTTCAGGCCATGGAACACAGCAATAATCCTTAGCAAGAATACTTTGTAATCTTTGTGTTTATCACAGCGCCTATAAAATTTGTCATCATTGGTTGCATCAGAGATTACATTACTCCGCTTTTTTAGGACACAGCACAAAACCCAAGAAGGTAACATATTCTATGCTATTTGCAGTTTCTTTTCTTTCTCTTGGGCAGAATTTCCAGTTGCAAGACAGTAGGAATTTAATTGTATTACATCTGAAACCATCTTGAGGAATCATAAACTGAAGTGTACTGTGGAGAACTTGATTAGTACTTTTATTTATTTATTTGCAACATCCAAAAATAATCAGATGAAAGGAGAAAGGAGGATAATCTTCAATCACCAAACAAATCTAGAAAGGACAAATCTGAAGTCTGATAAAAATAATAGGTTTGATACATTTTAAGGTCGAACTTACTGTTACAGAAAGAAAGGGGGACCTGTAGTAGGACCACATTTGTTTAAACTTTCATATTCTCATTGGAAAGACGAGCAGACATACAGAACATGAGTGACCCTGACAAACAATACCATTAAAAAAAACCTTTCCCAAACTGACACATACCTACTGCAGGATGGGACACTGACACATACTTAAAGAAACAAAAAAAATTTGGCTTCTGCCTTCTAAAGGAGCACACATTATGCACTGAACCTATCTTTATGCAACCCACATACTACTTACTGATGCTAACTGTCCTGAATGCACCTGAAGCTTGCCACAGATAGGCATATACAAATGCACCCTAGATGAAATCTTGGCATAACTGAAGGAGCCTGTGATCATAGAATAATCTAGATTGGAAAGAGCTCCAGTCCAACCTCCTGCTCATAGCAGGATCAGCTGTGAGATCAATCAGGACTTTATCCACGTAAGTCTTGGAATCCTCCAAGGATGAAGGCTGCACAGCCTCTCTGGGCAACCAATGCTCGACCATCTTGGTGGAGAAAAAGTTTCCCCCAACAGCCAGTCTGAACCCCTCTTGTTTTAACTTATGCCTCTGGACTCTTACCCTACAACTGTGTATCTCTGTGAACAGCCTGGTTCCCCCTCCTTGATCACTCCCATATAAGCAGCAGGGGGCAGCTATCAGGTCCCTCTGAAGCCATCTTTTCTGCTGGCTGAACCAGCCTGGTCTGATCCTCTTAAAAAGTGCCCAGGATGCTGTTGACCCTCTCTGCTGCCAGGGCACAGTGCAGGCTCATGATTACTTGCTGTCTATCACATCCCTACATTCACTTTCAGCACAGCTTCTCCCCATAGCCAGTCCCCAGCCTGTATTGCTTCTTTCCTAGGTGCAGGACTTCACACTTGTCCCTGTTGAATTTCTTAAGGTCCCTGCTGGCCTTTCTCCAGGCTGCCTGACAACATTGTGCTTTAGCTTACTGACTGGTTCCCTCAGTCTGAGGTCATCTGTAAACCTGGTGAATGTGCACCCTAGGTCACTCATGTTAAACAGGGAATGTCCCAGTACAGACCCTGTGCTACTCCAAATGTCACAGGCCTCCAGGTTGGGTACGACCCATTAACCTCTAAAAGAGACCATTCCAACCTCATAACACCACACAACAACAAGATATTGAAAAACAGGGTGTTTTCTCCACAGCAATATCCCAAACTGCTTTATGGGCTACAGTAAGTTTCAAAGAGTCATTAGAAAAGTATGTTCTTTCCTTATGTGAATCTGTGTCTGTGATCACTAAAAAGCCACCATCTGTGCAGAGGATATATAATCTTATTGAAAAGATTATTTGTCCTTGTACTTTCCATTTGGTAATAATTTTTTATATTTAGTACCTATCACCATGTCAGCAACACTTGCTGGAAACAAAGGAACAAAAAGACAGATGCAAGCCATCCTTGAGCACAGGTGCTTAACACACAAATCTTAACAGGCTGCTTATAAGTAAAGAAAGAATTAGCTTTTTTCCTCAACCTACAACTTGCCATACTCTTCGACACAGGATGTTCTAGAGGCTAAAGTAAAATTGGGTTCAAAACAGATTAGACAAATTCAGACGATGAACAGTCTCCAGTGACTACAAAACACAGTGATCCAAATGCAGCCTTTGGACACACTGAGGACTTACCTACGTCTCTGTCAGTATCTCCCACCAGGCTCTTTCACAGAAACAACAGATGCTAGCTAGGCTCTTTTTCCAAGCTAGTCCACAGCTTCTAACAGGTCTCTCTAACAAAGAGAAATGCTCAAAAATAGGGCCTCACACAAAAAAAACCCCAAACAAACAATCAAAACACCAAACTTCCCACCAACTGCCACAGACTCTTCCCTTAAGGTCTAACAGAAATACTGTACCATTTGTACCAGCTCCCATAGTACTCCAGGTTAGTGCTAAATACCCCTACAGGGTTATCATGTGATATTAGGCACTGTGACTCAAGAAACAAATCAATCCAGAGATCTGAGTCCACATCATCTGAATACCCAGAGTAATTATTAAGAACGCTCGCAGAACTTCTAGAAACGGGTATCTCTTTAAACAGGTTAACATTCCCCACCCCTGGCAGTGTTCAAGGCCAGGTTGGACGGGGCTCTGAGCAACCTGGTCTAGTGGAAGGTGTCCCTGCCTGTGGCAGGAGTTGGAACTAGATGGTGTTTAAGGTCCCTTCCAACCCAAACCATTCTATGACTCTGTGTTATATAAGCATCTTCTAACAGACAGTATCCATTCCTCTAGCAGCTGGCTAGCTGGAAGAGAAAATTTGTCATTTGCTTCAGATAATCTTCTTCCAACTTTTTCTCCAAAATTCTCCTTTGCTATGCTCCCTACAAAACTTCAGCAATATTCAGAGCAGGGAGGTGCTGAGTTCAGTGCATACCATCTTGCTGACAAATACCACTTTATAATGCACTGTGGACTATGGTGGTTGGTTGGTTGGTTTGCTAAGTAATTGCAGTGGTGTAAATAAAGGTTGGGATTTCTGAGAGGCCCAGCTGATTAAGATCTCTGTTGCCCAGCCTAAAAGACAAATAATTTGTTTTTCCATAACTGAGAAGAAGGAATTGTTTCCTGCTAATTAGGTAAGAGGCAATGAAATGTGTGATGTGCTAACTGGTCATCTTGGAATGTATTGAGAAGGTGAGGAAGATAATGTGATATGGGATGATGAAAGCATTTACATATGACATTATGAAATAAAAAGTTTCAATTAGGTATCTGTAAGGTCATTATGACACTGATTATATTCAAAATTCAAAACCAAGGTAAATGTAATAAAAGCAGCATTCATATAATAAAAATAAAATCTGATGATTTGATTTATATGATTTATAAAAGGCTTCCTCCAAAATGGTGACTTGACCTCTATCTCAACAGAACAAGATGACCAAAATGTGAGTATGAGAGTGATCTCAAAGCGCTGGTGGAGTTACGCATTTTAAGAGTACCTCTTTGATTTTAGTAACAAAGAATGTTTCTGCTTACACAAACTAATAACTTTCCTTTAAGTATCAAATGATTTCTTCTGTGCTATGACAATTTATGTCAAGTATGACTTGCGCAGGAACCATCTGCAAAGTGATATTTTGCATATGAATAATGGTCCCTGGTTAGTCCCTAATCCTATAATGAAATGCACAAATAAAAATAACAACAAAACCACACCACTTAAAACAATGTTTCACAGTAAAAAAAATAAATCTCACAACAAATACCAATTTCCCAACAACATGTTGCTTCCTATCATCTTCTTAGCCCACACTGCCAGGAATGGAGCATTTACCACTTCTCTGGGCAACCTGTTCCAGTGTCTCACCACCCTCACTGTAAAGAACTTCTTCCTTATATCTACCCTGCCCTTCCCCTGTTTAAGTTTGAACCCATTACCCCTTGTCCTACCACTAGAGTCCCTAACGAAGAGTCCCTCTCCAGTATCCGTCTAGGCCCCCTTCCGATACGGGAAGGCTGCTACGAGGCCTCCACGCAGCTTTCTCTTCTCCAGGCTGAACAGCCCCAACTTTCTCAGCCTGTCTTCACAAGGGAGGTGCTCCAGCCCCCTGATCATCCTTGTGGCCCTCCTCTGGACTTGCTCCAGAAGCTCCATGTCCTTCTTATGCTGAGGACATCAGGTTCAACTGTGTTTGAATACAGGACAAATTTATGTATGGCTACAGTGTGTTTTCCAGAAAATCTTTTAGTTTTTACTAGAAAAAAAATACTTATCAACCAGCATTTTCCTCCAAAGGTTAGCACCTCTCATTAAAAATATGAACCCTGCATCTAATTTGAAATTTTCTTTCCTCAGCTTCCAGCCGATTCCTGTTATGCCTTCTGTTCCTGTTAAAGTGACCTTTTAGTAACCCCCTATTTTAGCATCAAGTATTTTCTCCCCATGAAAGTACTTGCATGTTACAAATGACCAACACTCTAATTTCATTTTAACAAAAGACCTCAAACTATTAAGTTTAACTCTGTCCTTAAGTAATTGGAGGTCATGTAAAAACATTATCTTGTTTTCCCTCATTTCTTCGTTCTCTTAATTAGAGCCAAATGTTAGAAATATCCTTAGAAAGACAGAAATAGGCAAGACATCCCTGCTTGGCCTAGTTACACAGCATGACTCAACAGCGGCCACAGAGTTGCAACACATTAAAACTTAGGGAAAAAGAAAAAAGAAACAAAAAGCACTACTTATGCAGGCAGTAAGCAGTAAGCCAAAGTTACTCCCTGTAAATCTAGTATAGTATTGGACACTTATAAAGTATTAACTAGCACAGAAGTTAAAAAGTTAGAGTACAACAAGAGAAAAAAAATGAAGACCCCAACTGGAATAGCAAAGCAGGACAACAAATTGCTGACTCCACATTTCACTCTGATCTAGCTTACAGTATGAAAAAAATCCAGTCACATTTGAAAAGCCATAATATTGCAGTGTTATGTGGCCTTCTTCCCTCTAAAGCCTAATGAGCTCATAAATTATTATTACTAACTTGCTTCATCCAAAGTTCAAGACTAATTTTTTGCAACCACAGTAATAGTAACAACAACTACTTGAAAAGTTTTACTGATTATTTGTTAAATTAAATTAAAATACATTTTCTCAGCTCAAAAGTAGCCAGCTTCAGTCTTAAAATTGCATCTGAGTTTCACAGTGTATTGCAATCTGAACAGCTAGCTAGCAAACTCAGTAGCTGAGAAAGTAATTCAACAGGGTGTTAGCTGTTGCTTTTATCCTCAAACCTTTCATGGCAACCTGATAGCCTTCTACAGTGAGATGACTGGTGAAAAAGGGAAAGCAGCAGATGTGATCTTGACTTCAGTAAGAAAGTCTTTGGGCTTCAAGGGCTGCAGTTAGTGGCACAAAGTCTTCCAGCTAAAGGCAAGTCACTAGAGGTGTACCCCAGTAGAAGATACTGAGGCCAGGAGTCTGGGAACAGAGTCTGATACACCAGTCTTGCTGCCATCCAGAGCTACCTAGATGAGTACACTGGAGAAACGGGCCATCAGGAACCTCATGCAGCTCAATGAAGGGAAATGCCAAGTCCTGTGCCTGGGCAGGAATAACCCAGGGCACCAGTACAGGCTGGGAAGCTGCTCCCCAGAGAAGGACCTCGGGGTCTTGCAGAACAAGCTGACCATGAACCAGCAACGCACCCCTGCAGCAAAAAAGGCCAGCAGCCTCTGGGACTGCATTAGGCAGAATGCTCCTAGCAAGTTGAGGGAGCTGATCCTCTACTCAGCCCTGGTGAGACAGCTGCACGGCTGGGTCCAGTGCTGAGCTCCTCAGAGAGAGACACACACAGACATGCAGGACTGAGTCCACCAAAGGGCCAGGAAGATGATGAACAGGCTTGGAGCATCTGAGGAGAGGCTGAGAGAGCTGGGAGTGTTCAGCCTGGAAAAGAGAAGCTCAGGGAGCTCCTCTCCATGTGCAAGTGAATACCTCAAGAGGGAAAGTAAAAAAGATAGAGCCAGGCTCTTCTCAGTGGTGCCCAGCGGTAGGATGACAGGCAATGGGCACCAGTTCAAACACAGGAAATTCAACTAAAGCACAGGTAATAATTTTACTGAGAGAGTGATCAAACAATGGTCCACACTGCCCAGAGAGTTTGTAGAGTCTCTGACCTTGCAGTGCCTCAAAATCCGATGGGCAATCTTGAGCAATCTGCCCTAGCTGACCCTGGTCTTAGCAGGAGGGTTGGACTAGATGATGTCCAAGGCTCCCTGCCAGCTTTAACCATTCTGTAATACTCTGACTGTGCGTGTGAGAGTAGAAGTTCTTTTCATTAGGGTATCATTTTGCCATTCTGAGAAGTCACTTGCCCCCTGCTGCAAACTAATGTGTTTTGAAACTTTCACGCTCTGTACAATTTTGTTCTCTTAGTTTTTTTGATAAACATTTCTTTTTCTGTGCCTCATCCACTCTGTTAAGAGGAATGAAATCCTTCCAGTCTGAAAGAGCCTAATGCACTTGGGAGGGGTGGAAATGCAGGAAGAGGAAGGTAATACAGGATGAACAGTCAAATATCACTTCTTATGCTAGCACAAAATACAATAGGCTATATTTAGAGAGGTCAGCAAATGGACTCTTAGAGCTGGCTTTGTCAACAAGCACAGTAAGTGGAACTATCTGTATGCTTGAAGTTAGGGTTGTGGTTAAGAACTCCATTGAATAAGGGTCAGAGTATCAAACAAAGAAGTACCTTGAATTCCACTCAGCATATGGACAAAAATTAGGGCAATAAAATCAGCCAGACAAGCCAGACTAACTCAAACATAGCCACATCTCTTGCTGGCTTTTCAGTCATTGACTGTAGTATTGAAGATAAAGTTAAATCTAATTTAGTTGTAGTTTCTATGTCACAGATTTCAGTTCATAATCAGTTTGGTCTGAGTTCATAAAGCTGTTAAGAAATTATTTCTGTTTCAAACTCCTAGCCACAAGTCATTAGAAAGAAGACACTGAGGTTCCTAGACATGTCCAGATAGGGCCTAAGTGACAAAACAGCTTTGCCACCAAGAAACTAAGGTCATTCTCAAAAACGCACATAGACGCCTTACAAAGCAAATCATCCTGAGATATCCACTGATGTGCACCACAGTCATACGACGCGTAAAATAGGTCATAAATATACAACATGTACAGCATGACATAATGGAAGTGCAAGTACTTTTATTCATCATAAGGACATTTTAGCAGAAACAGGGCCCCGGGGGATCACAAACATAACATACTCTGATCTCCATTGTGCAACATAATATTGGCCCTTAAGGTCAAGAGGACTGCAAGAAGGAGGACAAGAGAGTTCTAAGAGGTTTAGCATTGCTCACTAATAAATCAGCTTGGCAACTTGTTCTCATTCTAATTTCAATATTCTGCGGGGGAAATAATATGAGAATTCAGAGATAGTAAATTTCAAAAGAGGTAGCTGTGTTGGTATGGATTTCCACTCTGGCAGCAGTTTGGTTTGGAGAGCTGGATGTTTTGGATTTGTTGGGTTGATTTGAGTGTGCATGTTGCTTTTCTTACAACTCTGAGAGAAGTACTTGAGAGCTGTTTGGTTTTATGCTGCACAGAAAACACCGCTTCCTAGGGGGCTGGTGAACAAATACACCCTAACCACACTCAGAGAGCTCTTCTTTATTATTATCATGAACCACACTCCAATCACAGAATCAGAGTGGCTGAGGTTGGAAGTTACCACCAGAGGTCATCTAGTCCAACCTCCCTGCTAAAGCAAGGTGACCTGGAGCACATTACTCAGGATTGTGAGCAGGCAGCTCTTGAGTATCCCCAGTGAAGGAGACTCCACAACCTCTCTATACCAATGCTCAGTCACCCTCACAGTAAAGAAGTTCTTCCTCATGTTCACGTGGAAATTCGTGTGGTTTAGTTTATGCCCATTGCTTCTTGTCCTATTGCTTGGCACCACTGAGAGGAGTGTGGCCCCATCCTCTTGATGCCCTCCCTTCAGATACTTACGTACATTGATCAGATCATCCCTTGAGCCTTCTCTTCTCCAGGCTGAACAGAGCTCCCTCAGCTTTTCCTTGTATCAGAGATGCTTCAGACCCTTAATCACTCTAGCAGCCCTTTGCTGGACTTGCTCCAGGAGCTCCATGTCTCTCTTGTACTGGGGAGCCCAGAACTCCAGGCAAGGCCTCACCAGGGGTGAGCAGAGGGAGCATTACCTCCCTCAACCTGCTGGCAATGCTTTTCCTAATGCAGCCCAGGATACCATTGGCCTTCCTGGCCACAGGGGCACATTGCTGGCTCCTGGACAGCTTGTTGTCCACCAGTATCTCCAGGTCCTTCTCCACAGAGCTATTTCCCAGCAGGTCAGCCCCCAGCCTGTACTGGTACATGGGATTATTCCTCCCCAGGTGCAGGACCCTGCACTTGCCTTTGTTGAACTTCAAAAGGTTCCTCTCTGTCCATCTCTCCAGCCTGTCTAGAACCTTCTGAATGACAGCACAGCACTGCGGGCTATCAGGCACTCTTCCCAGTTTTGCATTGTTGGCAACCTTGCTGAGGAGGCACTCTACCCCTTCACCCAAGTCATTGATGAATAAGTTAATATTGAACCCAGTATTGACCCCTGAGGGACATCGCTAGTTACAGGTCTCCAGTTAGAGTCTGTGCCACTGACTACAACCCTGAGACCTACCATTCATCCAGTTCTCAATCCACCTCACTGTCCACTCGTCCACCCCTCACTTTCTGAGCTTGTCTATGAGGATACCATGGGAGACAGTGTCGAAAGTCTTGCTGAAGTCCAGGCAGCACTGCTCTGCTCTTCCCTCATCTATCCAGCCAGTTGTCCCACCACAGAAGACAATCAGGTTGGTTAAGCATGATTTCCCTTTTGTGAATCCATGCTGACTATTCTTGATCACTTCCCTGCCTTCCATGTGCTTAGAAATGGCCTCCAGGATGGCCTCCGTTCCATGATCTTTCTAGGGCTGGAGGTGAGGCTTACTGGCATGTATCCTGCATCCTCCTTCTTGCCCTTTCTGAAGACTGGGGTGACATTTGCTTTCTTCCACTCCTCGGCCACCTCCCTTGATTGCCATGACCTTTCAAAGATGAATGAGAGTGGCCTAGCAATGATGTCTGCTAGCTCCCCCAGCACTCGTGGGTGAAAAGCTCTCTTTTATTATTACCTTGAATAGAAGAAATATGAGAGGAATCAGTTTCTCCCTTCCTTGTTTTCTCTCCTTCAGAAAAAAATAAGACAACCCCAAGATTAATTTTACTGTTTAACACACAAATTCAAACATGTAGCTCAGGTTCCTTATCAAATGCCAGTAAATTCTCTAAAGAAAGGACTGATCAGCCTTCCCCACCTTCACAGGCATCAAAGGACCCCAAGGGGACTCCAGTTTTCCTTGTATCCTGATAAAAGCAAACTCCAATTCAGAGAAGAGAGATATTCAGTATTTTGGCCTTGATACACAGAATCTATTTAAATGAGCAAATCTCAGGGAGAAAAGAATTAAGAGTAATGAGGGGATGCTCTGAACACTCAAGCCACCTGCTCTAGTCTCTCTAACCTTAATGACTGCACCTAAGTTTCAAGGATTTCTTTAATAATGCTGGCTTTAGAAAGCTCTGGTTTATTACAGATAAAAAGTATTTCAACTCACTTTAAAAGCCTCACAGTATAATAAAAATAAAAAGCAAAGAAGCAACTACAGCTGACAGTCTCTGGTTTCTGCAAGCCCCTCTGCTATTTGTATCACTCCACCAAGCAAAGTTCACACCAAATGGGTGTTCTGGCGGAGGTCCCAGATGCACATGCCACCAAGTCACAAGCAGCTCACTGTCACACCACTCTTACTAATGAGAAACAGCGAGCTACAGCAGCAGTTCTTCAACATCTTTCGCTCTCTGCTCTCCTGGGATACATTCATTACATCCTCTTCTGCCTTCCCCAGTCAGCTGGAGAACTGATGACCCCAGGAGAGACAAGGAAGGGAGAGATGGGGAACTGCAGAATGCGTCCAATGAGGAAGAGGCTGCTCTTGCAAGGAAAACCACAGGGAGGGCAGCTAGCAGCGACTGGGCAGGGGTGGCAGGAGGTAGGCAGACCTGACTACAGCCAGGGGTGGGTAGGCTGGCAGCCTCCATGATGAAAGACTGAAGCTGCACTGGCCACTAGTTACCAGGTGCTCCTGCTTCTTCACTTGCTGGGTTGTCTGCCCTCCTCCTTCATCTTCCCCAATCAACTGAAGACTTTCCCAGCCCCATACTAGACACTTCTTCCCAGGTACACCCTTTGCTCTGCTCCCTGAAGTACACCACAGTGCAACACGCCCTGGCCTCCCCCAGTATATTCCACATTCCCCGTCAGACAGAGGTGTGTCCTGGCTTGGCAAGCCACCGTGCTGCATCACTAGGAAAGGAGAACAGCAAAACATTATACAGTGTCAAAAGCTGCTCGGATGGGAGGGTAGGCAGCTGGTATGTGAGAGTAGGAAGATTCAGAGGGAAACGTTGCAGAGCAAAGCCAAGCCCAAATGAGACACTGAGTGGTAGGCACAGTAATAGCAGGAGAGAGAAAAAGTAAAGACAAAGGTCTTCCTTCAAAAGAGCTGGAAAGGATTATGTAGGATTGTGACCACATCTTTCCTTAACCATCCAGGCCCGCCTTCCAGCTAAGCAGAAAAAAGGAGAGCTCATTTTTTATTACGCACAAAGATACTCTGGGAAGCTTCTTTTGAGAAGATATTCCTCATTCAGGGGAGAAGAAACAGATTTTTCTTCTGCAGACTGCTTCAAGCACTGAGATTATCCAGGTGCTCGTTTCTTCCTGAAGCCTGGGAAGAGCCCCAAGCATTTACAAAGCATTCATGAGCAGAACAGTTAGTTAATTCCAGAAAGCAATAGGAAAAAGAGCAAACAGATCCACCAGACTGTGACAGCATTTGTACATGCTAGAAAACGAAGTGGAGGCTTCTGGGAGCAGTCAGAAAGGGAAACAGATGAGGACAGAGGCCTTGGCCACACTCAAGGCCCAGAGAAGGTCTGATAGAAGGGACTGAGGGTTTGGAAGCCAGGGAGTGAAAGCACAAGCAGCTTGAGGTTTCTAAAAGGGAAACCATGAAGAGAATCATGACTGGGGATAAATGGAGAAAGCTCTCTAAGGAAGGCATTGAAATACATACATATATATATCTCCATTACATCATTGTTTTCCCCTCTAGGGAATTAGCATCTCTTCTCTATGTTCCATGCTGTGTACCCAGGTGGGGCTGGGGGTACACCGTATCACCAGGAGGGGGAAAACCCTGCTGCTGAGTAAACAGGATCCAGCATGAGTCTCATTGTCCAGTAGAATCCACCACAGCCCTGAGTCCAGATTTATCATTCTGCTAAATCATTCTGACAAATCTGGCTTCATACATGCATACGTACATAAATACACACATACCTACATACAAGGCAAAGGAAGAGGAAGGTGGTTTCTCAATGCTGTATTGGGGTGTGACATGAGCCGCACTATACAGCCTTGAATCAGCCTCTCTCTTGCAGGAGAGGTCCCTCTTCCCAACAGGCCCACTAGCTGAAGGTACTGACAGATGAACTTGCTGGCACAGTCTTGGGGGTAGTGGTGGTGGCCATTCAGAGGATTGGCAGCATGAAAAATCACTGGGCATCTCTGGGTTATGAGATTTTGTATGGTTTATCTTATCCACCCCTGTGGTCAACATTGCTGAATGGGAGAAAAAGTTGTGGTGTGTTCCAAGGGTGGAACATCGCTGCATTTTCCTGATGGATGTGCGAATCCAATGAGGCTGTGGCAATGTCAGCCAGCACTGAATCCTGTATGAGGTGCTTGGGAGTGGTACAGCTTCAAGGACCCAGCACACCCCTCCCTTGAAAGATGTTATGTAGATTACATTACATGTAAGACACATTTCATCACTGGAGTCTCCTTTCTTATTTTCAGTTATCTACCAATAAGTCATTCGAATGAAAAATTACTCTCCAAGACAGCACAAGCATTTACCACACCCAATTTCAGTGACTGTTCCCAGCAGCACAAGTACAGGGACATTTTATAGAGGGATCTTCTGGGTTTTCTTCTTGTTATTTTTACGTATTTCAGCTGGCCAGAGACTTCTGACCAACAGAATCACAGTCTGTGAGAAAACTCTTTTTAAATAATTAACCTTAAATATTAGAACTTCAGTACTCAAAGGGAACCTGAGGGGAAAAGCAAAAAACACAACTGATAGCAGCATTATAACTGAATCTGCACTAAAAGGCCAATTCTTCTGTTCCTTGGCAGAGAGAAAATTGCAAGTTAGAACGAAGAAATGCCTTGTTGCTTCATTCAAGTTACCTGTTATAATGAAGTGAGAAAATGGATGTTACTCCTGCCACCTGTAACTGCTACAGAGTGGACACAAGGCAGTCTCTACACACAACTACAGTGCCAACATGTCAAGCAGAAGCATGCTTATCAACAGGATTGTAGTCTTCTCATCACTGAGAAAACCATAATTTAACTTACTATGGTCAACATAAAGCAAACACTAGCTATCAGAAGGAGACTGCCTGTATTATTAGAATCCACTGAAGAAACTCAGATGGGCAAAAGGAAAAGCTTTTACCCAGGAAAATGCAAGTAAAGAAAAAGAAGAGCATGACTATTTAAGATGGCAGGAAAATCAATTATTTGGCCCACCAATCTCAAAGAGCAGCATCAAACCTTGAAATGAGTAACCATGTATCTGGTTCTGAAGGTATGCTGCAGAACCTCAAAAAAATGCAGTTATATGTACTGCTCACTTAGGGTTTGTTTCGTTAACAGCACACAGCCAGTATATGCTATAGTACTGGCCCTCAAATGGGAGAAGTGTGGAATGTATCCCAGGATGCACACCAGGACAAGAAATAGGAAGGTACTGGTTTGGGAGGCCAAGCCTTAGCTTTTTAAGGGCCACTTCAGGAAGGCGAGGTGCAGGCTTAAATAAGCAGCCTGTTACTGCTGGAGGAGAAGCTGCCAAGACCCAGGTCTGGCGCAAAGGGAAACCGCCAGCCCTCTGAAGAACTGTGGGAGAGCTGATTTTGCTATCAGCTGTTGTCCATTTCAGACATGCTTTCCTCCTACAGACTGTTGGAAAAGATCCTCTTTTCACACATCAGTAATTCTTACTCACAAAATAAACCTAGGCTGTGACAAGTGAAACACCTGTATTCTTGATTGACCACTCAATTAAGCTGAACTCAGAGTCTTTCACTGAAGACATTATTCACTTCTCTTGTATGGCAGAATGTTGTAATCCCAAGCAGGATTAGTGGAGCTATACTGTTTTACACCACGTAGGAACCAGCCTATTTACCTTACAGTGCATTTAACTTCACAGGCCACTTGTTTCATCTTTTCCCAGGAGTGATTATCATGATTCTGAAAAGAGAAGGAGGAGAGCTACACTGGGTATTAAAACCCAACAACACAGGTCTGGCAGCTGAGACACACGTTCTGAGATGACAGGGCATGTGAATTTCAGTTCCCAAACCCAAGCTTGAATTCTGCTTGTGTTTCACATTCACTAGGCTAAACAATTTTTAAAATAGTAGGCATTAATAATAGATTTCTGCTTGCAGCCTCCAGTGCTGGTGACTGAGGGAGAGACATCTTCGACTCTTCATCACAAACAGAATGGAACCTAAGGAAAACACTGTTGTGGTTTCCTCTGAATACTGACCACCACTGGACTTCGGCCCTGAGAAAAACAAGGATGAGAGTGGAGAAAATACGAAAAATACAGAAAAGGACTGAAGACAGAATACTTGTAATGAAATAGCTGGAAAAGCAAAAGAACACAATGAGAGAAAGGTCAAGTTTTTGCATGTTTACTGTGAAAACTAAATTAATAGGAAAATGATAGGAAATAAAGAACTTCCTACTTTCATAGAAGCCAGTAAGAATAAAAAGCAAGTATGTTTAATTCAAGTACAGAGGAGAATGGCAACAAGCTATTGCATAATTTCTGTATTTGAAAAAATAATTTTTTATTATTTACTGACTTCTCCCTTCCTTTCTGTTTTGTTACTAGAATCACTCTCTTTCAGAGAGCAATGTTTGTTTGTTTAACCTAGCAAGAATGCATCTGCAATTACTGTTTGTGGGGTTTTTTGCTCCATGAAGTGCAATTAAATTCTATTAAACAAGTTTACAAGATAGCACATAGAATAACAAATTAGGAACCTCTATTTCACTGCTTTCCAAACTTAAAAACAAGTTCACTGAACTGAAAGCTTTATTTTTTCAAATTCTAAGTAGAACATTTCTTTGTTCCAGAATTCCTGGAAAACAGTGAGAGTAACTGAGAAAAAAACCTACGAACGGCAAAACCTCAATAAATAGCAACTGTAACTTAATTAAAATTTACCTAATTTCATACTCAGCTGCAGGAAACACCTGCAATTGTAGCAGAGGTTTTGGTCTCTTATTCAACTGTCAGACTGAAATAATTCATTAATATTCTATATGTTAACATGCATCTAACATAGGTTTTGCTGGAGAGGGAGGATCAATGACTCATTTTTTTAAAAGCTTTAAATAATGCTGTTTTACCATAATAATAAAAGAAAAAAAAAAAATCCTCAGTCTTCAGAAAGAATAAAAATGTAAAGCCCTGACTGTGACTATAAGAAGGGCCAGAAGGAGGATCCAGGGAACTACAGACCTGTCAGTCTGACCTTGGTGCCAGGGAAGATTACGGAGCAGATCATCTGGAGTGCCACCACACAGCGCGTACAAGACAACCAGGTGATCAGGCCCACTCAGAATGGGTTTATAAAAGCCAGGTCCTGCTTGACTAAACTGATCTCCTTCTGTGACAGGGTGACCTGCTTAGTGGAAGAGGGAAAGGCTGTGGATGTTGTCTACTTAGACTTTAGCAAGGCCTCTGACACCGTTTCCCACAGCATTTTCCTGGAGAAACTGGCTGCTCACAGCTTGGATGGCTGTATAGTTTGCTGGGTCAAAAACTGGCTGAGTGGCCAGGCCCAAAGAGTGGTGGTGAATGGAGTTAAATCCAGTTGGTGGCCGGCCACAAGTGGTGTTCCCCAGCACTCAGTATGGGGGCAAGCTCTTTTTAATATCTTCACTGATGATCTGGATGAGCTGATCAAGTGCACCCTCAATAAATTGCCGATGAGGAGTGTTGGTCTGCTTTATGGGTAGGAAGGCTCTACAGAAGGATCTGAACAGGCTGGATTGGTGGGCCAAGGGCAATTGAAAGAGCTTCAACAAGGCCAAGTAATGGGTCCTGCACTTGGGCCACAACAGCCCCATGCAACGCTACAGGCTTTGGGGAGTTGGAAAGCTGCTTGGTGGAAAAGGACCTGGGCAGACAGCTGAACAAGAGCCAGCTTGTGCCCAGGCAGCCAAGAAGGCCAACAGCTTCCTGGCCTGTATCAGCACTAGTGTGGCCAGCAGGACCAGGGCAGTGCTCCTCCTCCTGTGCTCAGCACTGGTGAGGCTGCATCTCAAATAACGTGTTCAGTTCTGGGCCCCTCACTACAAGAGAGACATTGAGGTGCTGGTATTTGTCCAAAGAAAGGTCTTTTCCAACCTACACAATTCTGTGACTCTATGACGAATCCCCTAGATAAGGGTGATTGTGTAAGCAGAGAATGAGACCTACAAGCAGTGAAGGGAAAGGGAACATGAGGAAAATAGTATTACAAGAACAGAAACATTGAGGAATTGGATCCTGACAGTGGACTGGAGACTGTAGCTAACTCAGCAAGCAGGATGTTATACTGACAGGAGAAAGCATGGAAGAGAAAGAAGCTCGATTCATACCGACACTAGGCAGAGGCAGAAGATACAAACAATGGGAGACCGTCCTTAACAAGAGCTAAAAACCTGTCATCTGACTGGATCTACAAATAAGAATGGCATATCCATGGATATAGGATACGGAGCCAGGTTTTAAAATGATCCTAAAAATTCTTGCACTTAAAAGATATGGCTATAGGGAAAGGAATGTCATGACTAAAAATTGAGAAAGAAAACAGATTCAATACTGCAGAGTGCAGTAACTGAGAGGAAACAAATGATTATACCTAATCCAGTAAGGGAAATGGATGTGGTTAGTGAGACACAAGTAAAATGTTTGTGTACTAGTATTTAGGCCATGGACCAGAAAAGAAAAAGTGGAATTTTAATTGCTGGTGCAAAACGTGAAGCAATATGTTGTCGGAATAACAGAAAATGCAATCAGGATTGGAACATGACTGTGTTTGGGAAAGGTTAAATCAGAAGTAAAAATTATGGACAAGAACTAAACATGAGTAATATCAATGGCAATGTGGTAAGAAGGAGTAGCATAGATAATACAAAATACATGCAGGAGAAAGACACCTGCAGTAGACTCTCAGTTCCTTTGCAGCAGATTTCTTCCATTTTTGCCTGAAGAAATTTTTACCTGACACTCAAAAGACACAATTCCTAGTAAAACCCAAGATTTTAGATTACAGGATACATACACCAGAACAAATGGATCTAGTAACAGCAGGGCCCAGTTAATCCAGCTAATTCTGGATAGGAAATCCTATGTATTTCTCTACCAAACACTGGTTAAACAAGAGGATCTGTGAGTATTCTTAGGGTTGACTTTGTGAGTAGCTAAAATATCTGGAATACAATTGGATTAAGAAAACAATCATGAGTTGTGAGAATATTATTTGCTTTTGTTTAAACTAAAGAGAGAGATAAGCAAAATATCTGTTTAAAAAGCTCAGGACTTCAAAGGGGAAAATTTGATAAACTAAAAGAAAACAATTTATTAAACAATTACCTGGCCTGAGGAGGTATCAAACAAGAAGAATTATCTGAGCTCGAGAAACACTGCTGTAAAAATGAAACCGAAAAAGCAAGGTCATGAACAAAATGACTGAAAGCAAAATTTCTGCTATAAACTGGAAACTCATCAGCTAGAAATGTCAAGGAAGACAAACCCACAAAACCACAGTCAGTCAGTCACCCTGATATCATCATAAAAGCTAAAGACACAGTGTATCAGATGTGCTTCTGCTACACAAAGATCACTGGAGTGCTCTTGCTTCAACTGGAGCACTGAGTAAAGGTTTTCATTACCTGTATTGAAGGAAACTGGTCTCAAACTGGTGCAGAGCAGGGTTACTGGGGTGGTCAAGAGAACAGACAAGCTTTTCCTAGAGAAGAGAACCTGAGGAGCTTGGCTCACTGAGCCTCGGAAGACGTAGGCTGAGAGGGCTACAAGATTTGTTTCTATAAATGTATTGCAGAGGAAGTAAAAGAGCTATTTAAGCAAAATGACAATGTTAACTCAAGAACAAGTGGATATAAACAGGCCCAATGAAATTCAGGCTGAAGTTAGAAGGCGGCTTCTAGCCTGACCGCACTGAGGTTTTGGAACATATTTTTAATGACAGTAGTGAAGACAAAGAACTTAACGGGATTTTGATCACTTTGCAAATGGCATAGCAGGAGGAGGTTGCCTGGAACAGTAAGCGAACAAATGTAAGGTTCAGGAAATCTTTTCCATTCCTAATTTAAGTAAAAATTTGTTCCCTGAAACTTGGCAGAAGTTATTCAATGCTGTCTTTTAACGGCTGTCTTTGCTACTTCATGAAATGTACTTAAAAGGGCTGTTAAAAAGAAAACCTTTCTGTTGAAAGACAGCATGGTGGTTTTATGATGTACAAACAATAAGTATCCTGGAATCCTAGCCAGCACACTGAAAGCCATTAAAATAAGTTGCAGCGAATTCATTATGAACAGTGATAACTATAAAAAAGAGGAATTATTGAAACATCTTAAAGTTCATGCTTTCTGGAGTTACGTATTTGGGTAATATTGCCCAAACCCAATTTAAGATTCCAAATGAAAACTCAATGCAAATGATCTGATACCTGTTTTTCATGCCCACTGGAATCTAATGTTTAGACATGTACAACTGTGTTGCAAAAGAATTTCACCCTTTTTTTTTTAACACATTCATCTCTGTGCCACCTACTCTCTAGAGCAGAAGTAAGCCCCTGGATTTACAAGGAAGGAAACAGGAACAATAAGGAAAAAGATATTTAGAGCTAATATAAGGTTGCAATCTTCCAGAGATTTAAAGAATTATTTTACCAGGTTTTCTAGAAAACATACACACTGATAGTTTTAAAATACTACCTTAAGTAGTTCTCTACAAGGGAAACAGTAATTTCTCTCTTCTTTTGGGACTATGGAAGAATTCAGAAGTGAGCTAGTAGGAGACTTTAATCTCGGAAGTTAAATTCCTGCAAGTTTTAAAGTAAAATAGATACTAGATATTAAAACACTCGCAGGTTAAGATGGACCAGTGCTGTCAGCCCTGAAGTACCCCTGAAAAACAGCCTTGAAAGCTTTCAAATTATTTTAACTGATGACAGGAAAAACCATCTGCATTAGGACAGCAGACTGGGACTTAATAGTTCAGTTCCTGAATATGCCATAAACTTTAGGGAAACCATTCATTCTGCTGCTTAATTTGCTAGCTGTAAAAGTAAAATAATCATCTTTTTTTCCCTTGCCCTACATATTGAGGCCTCCACACCTGGAGATGGTGATTGCTGAGAACAGGGGGGCTGGTTCTCATTTAATATTGCTCATCTTACTGCGACCAGATAGTCGATCACACTATGGGGACTGACGTTGTCTCCGCTGGCTTATTCCCATTAGTGTCGGTGCCTAGAGACCGGCCCAGCTGCACTTTTACAAGTAAAATCATGCAATGACCTGGAACCCAACCATGTCAGAACTCAACGCATCAAGCATATCAGGTCTGTAGCACCCTGAAAGACCACAGCTCTGGCTTGTAAATTAACTATATGTGAATAAAAAGCTATGCAATTATCACCGCACTTCACATGGTCAATCACAAACCCTCATGTCAATAAACCCTAGTCTTCAAAGGTCAAACTCAGTCATACTGTTAACATATAAGTAAAAATGTACACTTCAACTTCATCTTTAATATCTTTTCAGAGAATATACTCTACGCTTTAAGGCGCCTCTCCAAAAATGCTAGTTTTATTCAACTTCAGTACCTCCCAACAACATAACAAATGGGAATGGTTTAAAACCCAACAATCTCAGGGTAAGCAGAAAACCCCGCTGCATGTCTGAAAAAAATTTTGTGAAAACAAGGATTACCACATTTGCATAAAATTTGACTTGTTTCAATACATATTTTGTAATGGGACGTCTTTCTTAATTTTCTTGCTGCTTCTTATTATTATACAACCTATAGGGCAATACAGCAACCCATTCTACCTCCTGTGAATTAAACACCTACAAACTTTCATCTTCATTTAAAAAACCCCAGCAGCTATGAATTAATAAGCACTACTTGATATGACACAGGGCAAATTCTATCTGTCTGGTATGCAGAGAGCACAGTTTTATTATCTTCCTTCTGACTGCCAAGAAATTCAGTGAAGAGATGAAGCAGCAGAGTAGATGGAGCAGGTCTTTTGATAGATCTGGAAGACAGCCCGTGTTAAGCAACTTCCACATCATGGCACATGAAATTTTGCGTTATTGCTGGATGACTACACAAACAGCGCAGGTTAATCCTACACAGAAAAGAAATAATCAATGTGAAAAGTTGTGCCAGCCAGAAGGCAGCCACCTGTAGGAATAGTACTGGGGACTGATTTATGCAGGGGAGATGGAGACGTTGCCCTTCTGCATGTGAAGCTGTTTTGTCTTGCATCATACACCAACAAAAGGAAATACTTCAATCTTTGTGTGAGGCTTTATGTAAGTAACACAAAACTGACACCCTCGGGCAGTCAGATGGCATTATTCTTTATCAGAAGCATTTGTCAGACTAGAACATTCTCACTATGTAACTTTACACAGCCAATCCTAAAAGCAAAAAAGGCTCATTTTGGTCTCCAGAGCTTAGGAAAAGCCATGGCAAATGGAGGAGGGCCATGGAGAAAGGGTCTTCCTGCATGCACCACTTTGTAGAACTGGAACTTGCCTTTGTGCTTGAAGGTAGATGTTCTTATTATTGGTAATCACAGGCTACATCCTCACTGAGAGTATACTGCTCTCTCTCCTTCAAGCCAACCATGTTTGGGGAACAGAAGTGCATCAAATGCAACGAAATGGGAAAGTAGGTTATCTCCAGGCACCAGATCTTAACAAACTCAACTCATTCTCAGATTAAGGGAGAGAAAAATCCATTAAGGGCTATACAACACCAAGACAGAAATTGCAGCTCTTGAAGCCTTCAAGCCCCAGCCTGCAGGACAAGCATGGCAGGTAGCTACTGCTACCGGCAGGTCCTGTTCTTGCCACTGCTTTCTCTCAGCCTCTGGGCTACTGATCTTAATCAGAAACAGGTTGCTGAGACAGATGGACAGATGGCTTCATATGGCCATCCTCAGATTATTTTTATGTTCATGTTTTCTCAGAGTCTGTTCATGCAAAAAATACACAGACACAATATGCTGTTTTAAAGAGTTAACACATGGATTGGAAGAAATCGGTGGTACTTTGTACAACACTGCCAACCTCGAGCGGCTTACTCACCAGGATGACAAAACAAATGAAAAATCTGGAAATAGCAGGGATGGAAGAGGAAGTTTGTTTCGCAAATGTTTGACTAACCAATTGGGTTTCCAAAGTTTGTTTCCATAATTAGTAGGGGCAACATTTTAACATTATCAAGAATTCTTCGCAGGATTCAAGTACCTTTGCAAAAGGAAAACAAAAAAAGCAGCTCTAAAATTGCTACAAATCTGAACAGCACAGTATTCAGCATGTTAATACCCTCTAAACCCAGAAGTTACTTGCTCTTTTTTCTTTCCCAGAACTCCTTTAATACTAGCTCACCTAAAGCATACTGCAGGCGTAAACTGAACCTGCTGATTAAATGGATGCAGAGCTCTCCCTCCTATATAAACCCCAGGAATGATGGTTTGAGAAGAAAGTCAGGGCATGAGACATGTCTCTCTCTGCTTAATGGGAGTAACAGCTGTCCCTGAAAAAGATTACCAAGAGATTTCCTTGATCTTGGGAAATCTCTAGAGCCCCACGACATCCTACTCTGGCGCTGACGCAAAGAAATACCTATTTCACAGCCACAAGCCTAAGCCATGAGTGTGATTCTACAGAACCTGCACCTGCCCTGGCTTGGCAACAGGTTTCTCAATGACACACCTAGAACTGTTTGCTAAATTTTCTTTCCTAAATTGTATGGCACCAGGGGTGGGGCTGAGACCAAGAACAGATGATGCAGAGCAATGCTCTTCCGCCAAATCTCTGCCCCCACCACGTGAATCTGAGATCCTTTTGGCCTGCTCAGGGACTAGGAGGGGGTACAGTCCAGCCTCTTATATTCTCCCCACCTTTACACAGTAATGAAAAAATCAATGACCGGAGGGAAAGGATCAGTCTATCAGGATGTTCTGTACTACAAGAAGAACAAAGTTCCTGAAAATCTCCTCCCTTGCCAGGCAAGCTACACACAAAGACAGCAGAGCCTGCTGGTTATAAAGCATGCTACTCATTTTTGCTTTTCCCTTCTTCTTGCAGGCAAAACAGTCTCAATTCCAGGAATTTTACTTAATTCACTTTATTGCCAATTAACATAAAGTGTTAATTACTGGTTCAGACAGAGAGTGGGGAGAGGAGAGGGAGGGCAGAGAAGACATGAACCTCTCCCCCTTCCTAGCCTCAATTTCCCTTGTTTTCCCCATGTGCCATGCTCTGTCTGTGGGAGGACAGGCAGCTGGGGTCAGGCAGCTGTTCTTGCTGTGCCTCCCTTATTCCTGCTCCTCCACACATCCTGTCCCCCCCCCACCCCTCTGAGGACGAGCAGTGGGTCCCCAGCCGTGTCCCCAGTGATGGTCTCTTTCCAGATGTCTCCTCCTGCTTGCTGTCAATGGCTGCTCTTGCCCCAGCACATGTGGGCCAGGCAGCGGGGGCTGCTCAGGGGCTGCTCAGGGACTGGCAGTGGGCACCCCACCTCTGCCCAAACCCCGCAGCTTACACCCCAAACCTGCACCACAGCAAAACCCCAGCAGACAGGGCTGTTGTAATTTTGGGAATCACGCTGCGAACCCTTTTCTTTTGAACCAGCAAAACAAGGAAAAGGAAGAGTGAGAGGCCAAAACATGCATTGCCCAGGCATCTTCTAATGTTGCAGCAGCAGGGCTGCGAACAAGCACTCAGCTGACATCAGCCAGGCTGGGTTTTTGCAAGCAACTCATTCTGGTGTTTTTCTCCAGACAAAATCAGTCCTAGCTGCAAAATCCAGTTGTCCAGGTGGGTGTCTCTGGTTTGGGGGGAGGGGAGGGGTGTTTCAAGCATGGGGAAAATGCACTGGCAGGGTTTGGGAAGGGGCTGGCGATGCATCTGCTGGGGTTACAGCTGGCATGGCCACACCAGCAGGAGCGTGGATTTTGTGCCAGTAAAACTTTCAGGGTAATGCTCCAAAAGTAATAGCTGTAAATATTTATCTTTTATGCTTAAAAACCCTGACTGCACGGAACTGTGAGATGCTGGTGCATGCACTGGAGGGACAGGAGGAGGGGAGTAGAGTCAAGGCCCTGAAGGTTGCCTGCTAAGCTCCTTCTAAGGTAAATTTTCTGTAGCCTGTTCGCAAGAAATCATTCGCTTTAGAGAGAAGCACGCATTGGCGTGTTTTGTTTTCTCAGAGAAGTGTGGAATTTGAAGCCAGGTCCTTTGGCTTATCTGTTGTAAACCATGACTGCTTCTCAGCGCCACACCACTCAGTATTTCCTAGAGAAGGGATTCTGAGAAAAAAGAAAGAGCCCCAGTTCCCTAGAAGCATTAAATTAACACAAGGGATCTGTAAACGAAACAGCAGAGGTTTGAAAGCCTTACCCTTTACTGTTTCCTGCTTTCTTGGAAAAATCTCAGTATTAAAACAGATTGGATTACATTACAGGACTAGTTGCTGCCGAAGAATTTTATTTTGGGTTATAAAACACAATGTTTGCTGTTTTTCTAATTCAATTTGCTTTTACCTTCATTATGTCACACTGTTACTAAGGTTCCTGTGAGAAAATGCAGGTTGTTATTGCCTGCAAACTACCTCAGTTATCATCTGCTCTGACTTTGCAAAGTCGTAGTGGGTAGAAACTGTGTAGGAAGTATAATGCTGACCTAAAGATGTCATAATTTCAAATCCATTTAGAGCTTTTGCTTTGGGCATATATAAAAGAAAATACATTAAGAACTTCTTTTGCCACGACCACTCCCTCCTACACTCCCCCCCCCCCAAAAAAAACCAAAACAACTTAGAAAGTTAACACATCTCTAAAATGAAACAAATACTGACCATAACACTACAACAAGTTTACATCCTTGAATTATAAAATGTAAACAAGTGATCCTGCAAACTTTATTTCCAAGCGGTTTTGCCTTTGTAGTGAAGTTTTCAGCTAGAATAACAACACCAGCAGCCTCACACGGGCTCAGAATAATTTCACCATGAAAAGCTAACTCTTAACTCCAGCCCTACTCCTGCAGCCCTGTCACAAGGAAGACTCACATTTAATACAGTGGGAATTTTTGCCAGATGATAGCCACAGGATCAAGCTTCCTGGGTAGGATAAAAATCTAAAGCAAATTTTTACATTCACATTTAAATGTTTTAAGTAGGTGAAGTGAAAATTCTTGGCACTCCCAAATGACATCAAAGATTGAGGGAGGAAAAAACCAGAAGATTCTTGGTAGCAATATATTTAGCACCTTTCTTGGAATGTAATTGTTACTGGAAACTTTGGGGGTGTATCCATATGCGTTAACCACTCTTGTACAGTAAAGTTCAGTCTCTGAACTCATAAAAGTATTACACAATATTCTTAACTACCTCAAGAGGCCTGATAATAATCATAAAATCATAGCATTCCACAATAATCCTAAAGATAAAGGGAATAATTAATTTGCATATGGAAAAAATATGCTACTGCATATGTTACTGCAATTACAATTTCTCTGCATACTGCAATGATGCTTCTTACATAGCAAGTAAGAAGAATGTTAAAAATACAAAAGTGGCAGGCCCAGGCAAACAACTGACTGCCAAATTCATAGATGCATCTAAAAATTTGATTTAACAATGCTTTTTTTCCGAGTATTCATGGGCTATGTGAAAATCAGGGGGCCAGGAGGAAGTTGCAGTGAAAACAAGCAATGCAGGTCACGATCAGATTGTTTTTCCTGTTGTCTTTTAGTAATATTCATCTGTTTGGTTTAATCTTCCTACTGTCACCTGTATGCTAAAACAATGAAGTTTTAATGAAGAACATTTAATGATCCTATAATGCTCATAATCAATATTCCTTCTTGAAATGGCACAGCACAGCACTGTTAGATTTGAGAAAGAGGGAATTATGTGAGTGAAACTCTACAGCCCCTGCCCAGTCTATGTGCTTGTTCTTGGGAGTTTGTAAGCAGTTTTGTTGAAAGGTAAGAGAACAACAGGATGGTCCATCAAAATCCACTATACATTCCTCTTGGCAAGTATTTTACTACCACCACCACCGTTACATTTAGAGAAGACATATATCAATCCAAAACCAGACTGCAGAGCCATTTTTAAGCTAGACATTAATATAAATGACATGAACTAATGAAAATGACAGGACAGCCCTACAGATTTTTAAATTACTCTTGTTCTCTTTTACATATTAGTGTAGTTTCTAGCACCATAAGCAGAAAATATAGACTCTAAACATACAGTTATTACAATATTAAACAAATACCTAGAGTCTAAAATATTCTGCATTTCAAACTGAAATACTGAGATTTTTATTTTTTTTTCCCCGAGAAAGTTTAACACAAAAATTATGGCTCAGACCTGCCTACAATTTGCAGGTGACTTAAAATGACCTGAAAAATAAATTAAAGTACTATGAATTCAAATGAATTCCTGGTTGACTATTCAGATCAAATAGCAACAAGGACAGCAGCTCGTATCATCTTTAGGACATAATTTTTAAAACTCAGTTACAGAATTATAGCAATTTGGACAGCACAAGGAATATAATTATGGTTCAGACAGAAGCCTTTCTGTCTATCAACTTCACATGTATCTATTATGTTATAATAAGGTAAAAAGGTACTTGCTGAAGGAAGAAATATTTTAATTGTTGTTGTTCCATGCACAATATTCCTGTTCAGCTCTCAATACTTTCAAAATTATTTTCTTTTACCTCATCTCCTTCGGAGTACATTTACCACTGACCATCAGATTTCAGTAAGTGCTGCCACTGTGCCTCAGGACAGGAGGGGTGCTCCTTATTTTAATTATTAAGCCCCAACTACATAAATAAAAGCACATAAAACATCAGTGGACTAAAAAATATTCTAGGCTGTCAACCAATAAATATTTATGTCTGAATGTTTTTAAAGGAAGTTAATGTTAAATCTAGGTACTGTACTTGAGCCACAAACATACCCAATACAGTGCAATTCAAGTTGAAAGGGAACAGTCTGAATTCTTTCCTCTCTTCTACAATGCAATGCCTACCAACTTCCGGGAAACTTCGGATTTCAGGAAAATAAGACCAAAGTTACATGAACACACTGAATTCTATGGGGAAAAAAAAAAACAACAAAAAACAACAAAACCATAAACTCTCATATTTAAACTCCCTGTGAGGTTCTACACCCATTTCTTCTTTCTATATATGTATATATATATAGGGGGGGGTGGGGGGTGGGGGTGTATACACATCTATTTTAGACATCTGCATACATCCAGCTTCTCCAAAAATCTTAAATATTGATCACATATTGTGTGATAACCATGAAGTGCTCGGCTACCCACAGCCAACAACAATAACAGAACTATTCTCAGAAAATATTTTTCTTGAGCTCTTGTAATATTTGCAGAAAGAGTGCTGTATTATTAATAACTAAAAAATATTCCACAAGCAGATTTGTGTGAAAAATACAAACATACTTAATATATGGTACAAGTCTTCAGAATAAATATAATTAATTAGTATGGCATAGTATCAGTTATTTTATATAAACATTCTATTTTTGACACTATAATACACTTTTTTCTGCTTGTTTTTTGGTTTGTTTTTTTTTTAAGAGGCTGTGCTAGCAAATCTGTTTTAAGAAAAATATATTTATTATGAAAATTATTTGCCTGGAGGAATATACTCCTGATCTAAATGTGGATGATATGACAAAAAATTTGCTTTAGGGAAAGGGAGTGACAGAATTAGAAAAGCAAACTCATTCTCTCTGAAATATTTAAACAATTTAGTGAACTTCCTACTCTAAATCCTACTCATGATATTCAATATGAAAACAAGTCAATATGACTTGATAGTAAAACCAGAGGTAGTGCTGTAACTGGTAGCCTTGGGTGCAAAGGGATAAGTAAGTTGCTTAAATGCAGAATTAACTGATAACTGTTTACCTGTGGGACAGGTTGTCAGTTGATGGTTCACTGGTTTAGCTGCTTTCAGTGGGACTATGACAATTTAAACCAGCTGAAGGGTTACCCCAGCATTTTGTTGCTCAAACAGTTCAATAGGATGTCTGCTTCAGGAAGAAAAGGAGGGCAAGATTTCTAACAAAATTAATACCACCACCTGATTTTGTGTTTTCTTTATTTTTAAAATAGGCAGAGCTCTAAAAGTCAATAATAATATAACATTGTAGATGTGGGACTGAAGTCAATAAGACACACTAAATTCAGTTATGGGAAACAGCTTTGAATGGTTTTAATTATATTTTCCTAGAAAGGCTTATAGAATGTTATTGATATTTGACCTGGATAGTTCTGTTTTCTATTACAAAGTACATAATATCAATACAGCACCATATATGTCTGCATTCAGCAGTCCTTAACCCTTCGCAGGTTCCAGATGAAAGGAGAGGCAGGTGGATATATCTAGAGATACATACATATATATATTTATTTTTTTTTTAATCTGAGAAAAGCCATCAAACTTGTCACCTGTCAATAAGCATGAAACCTCAGTTGAATTAATGAGGTCTGAAACACCATCACACTCTAGCATGATGAAGAAAGAGCAGAGTACGCATCTCATGTACAGTGTTTGTATGTTAACTGCATTAGGTATTTTTTACTTTACAGTTGCCTCATTCTTTCTCTCTCCTAAAGCTGGCTTATGCTCCTGACCTCCTGTGGAAGCCTCTGCTGTCTGTCACTTTTCCAATGTGTACATTCCATCTGATCAAATTTTTTATTAAATTAGATAACCCCATTCTGAAAGAAATAAAAGGGAAAAAAAAAGGGGGGGG